>NW_017199580.1:0-7284 GCF_001704415.2 Capra hircus
GGAGGGAGAACCTCCTGGATTTTCTCGAGTTGCGCAGGTGCTCTCGACTTACGACGGGGGACCTCAGGGACCCGCTCTGGTGGCCTCAGGAAAGGCCAGTCCCCATGCGAGTTGCTCGGGGGCTCTCGGGATTCCTCTCCGTCGATGCGGGGCCTAAGACCTTGTGTGGAGTCGGTGCCGGAACCTGAGGATTCCTCTCCAGTGCTGACATGGATCTTGGGTACTTCTGGAGTCTCCCCAGGGAGTCAGTCCTCGTCTCGAGTGGGGGCATGCACGTGCCTTTCCTCCCGAGCTGTAGCAGCAGTGTCAGCTTCCCTTCGCGTGGATCAAGGGGATGGGCTTTCCCTCGAGCTTTTCCACGAGCTTTCCCACGGGGCTTTCCCACGAGGCTTTCCCACAGGGCTGTCCCACGTGCCACCGTGGTGTGAGTCGATCCTCGCTGAAAGTCGAGGCAGTGCAGGGAAAACAGGTTTCCCTGGAATGGACTGAGACATCTGGGGGACTCTGGAATGGTGGCACGACCCTGGAGTTCCTCTCGCCTTTCCTGTGGAGAGCGCCTCCTCTTGAGATGCGACGGAAACGCCGGGAATTCTTTCCGACCACACAGGGAAAGGATCCTCCTCTCGAGCTATGAGGCGGAACGGGGCTCCTCTGGATGTGCGGGACTCTCGTGCTTCCTCTCGAGTGGAGACGGGTATGTCGGGAACTTCTTGAGTTGCAGCAAGGGTGTGAAGGACCTTTGGAAGTTCCAGATTAGTGTGATTAGCCTCTAGACGCCTCAGCGAAATGGGCCTCATCTCGCCTGGAGGGAGAACCTCCTGGATTTTCTCGAGTTGCGGCAGGTGCTCTCGACTTACGACGGGACCTCAGGGACCGCTCTGGTGGCCTCAGGAAGGCCAGTCCCCATGCGATTGCTCGGGGGCCGCTCGGGATTCCTCTCCCGTCGATGCCGGGCCCTAAGACCTTGTGTGGAGTCGGTGCCGGAAACTGAGATTCCTCTGCAGTGCTGACATTGGGGGTACTTCTGAAGTCTCCCCAGGGGAGTCAGTCCTCGTCTCGAGTGGGGCATGCACGTGCGCTTTCCTCCGAGCTGTAGCAGCAGTGTCACGCTTCCCTTCCCGTGGATCAAGGATCTGTGGCTTTCCCTCGAGGCTTTCCCATGCTTTCCCAGGCTTTCCCACCAGGCTTTCCACACGTGTCCACGTGCCACGTGGTGTAGTCGATCCTCGGCTTGAAAGTCGAGGCAGTGCAGGGAAACAGGTTTCCCTGGAATGGACTGAGACATCTGGGGGACTCTGGGAATGGTGACACGACCCTGGAGTTCCTCTCGCCTTTCCTGTGGAGAGCGCCTCCTCTTGAGATGCGACGGAACGCCGGGAATTCTTTTCCGAACACGCAGGGAAAGGATCCCTCCTCTCGAGCTAGGAGGCGGAAACGGGGCTCCTCTGGATGTGGGCGGGACTCTCGTGCTTCCTCTCGAGTGGAGACGGGTATGTCGGGAACTTCTTGAGTTGCAGCAAGGGGTGTGAAGGCCCTTTGGAAGTTCCAGAGGTTAGGTGTGATTAGCCTGGGGACGCCTCAGCGGAAATGGGCCTCATCTCGCCTGGAGGGAGAACCTCCTGGATTTTCTCGAGTTGCGGCAGTTGCTCTCGACTTATGACGGGGACCTCAGGGACCGCTCTGGTGCCTCAGGAAAGGCCAGTCCCCATGCTGCTCGGGCCTCTCGGGATTCTCTCCCGTCGATGCCGGGGCCTAAAACCTTGTGTGGAGTCGGTGAAACTGAGGATTCCTCTCCAGTGCTTGATTGGAGTACTTCTGGAGTCTCCCCAGGGGAGTCAGTCCTCGTCTCGAGTGGGGGCATGCACGTGCGCTTTCCTCCCGAGCTGTAGCAGCAGTGTCTCGCTTCCCTTCGCGTGATCTGTGGTGAGGCTTTCCCACGAGGCTTTCCCTCTTTCCCACGAGGCTTTCCCACAGGGCTGTCCCACGTGCCACCGTGGTGTGAGTCGATCCTCGGCTTGAAATTCGAGGCAGTGCAGGGAAAACAGGTTTCCCTGGAATGGACTGAGACATCTGGGGGACTCAGGGAATGGTGGCACGACCCTGGAGTTCCTCTCGCCTTTCCTGTGGAGAGCGCCTCCTCTTGAGATGCGACGGGAACGCCGGGAATTCTTTCCCGACCACTGAGGGAAAGGATCCCTCCTCTCGAGCTAGGAGGCGGAAACGGGGCTCCTCTGAATGTGGGCGGGACTCTCGTGCTTCCTCTCGAGTGGAGACGGGTATGTCGGAACTTCTTGAGTTGCAGCAAGGGTGTGAAGGACCCTTTGAAGTTCCAGAGGTTGGTGTGATTAGCCTCGAGACGCCTCAGCGGAAATGGGCCTCATCTCGCCTGGAAGGGAGAACTCCTGGATTTTCTCAAGTTGCGGCAGGTGCTCGGACTTAGGACGGGGAACTCAGGGACCCGCTCTGGTGGCCTCAGGAAAGGCCAGTCCCCATGCGAGTTGCTCGGGGCATCTCGGGATTCCTCTCCCAGCCTAAGACCTTGTGTGGAGTCGGTGCCGGAAACTGAGGATTCCTCTCCAGGCTGACATGGATCTTGGGTACTTCTGGAGTCTCCCCAGGGGAGTCAGTCTCGTCTCGAGTGGGGGCATGCAACGTGCGCTTTCCTCCCGAGCTGTAGCAGCAGTGTCACGCTTCCCTTCCGTGGATCAAGGGATCTGTGGCTTTCCCTCGAGGCTTTCCCAAAGGGCTGTCCCACGTGCCACCGTGGTGTGAGTAGATCCTCGCCTGAAATTCGAGGCAGTGCAGGGAAACAGGTTTCCCTGGAATGGACTGAGACATCTGGGGGGACTCTGGGAATGGTGGCACGACCCTGGAGTTCCTCTCGCCTTTCCTGTGGAGAGCGCCTCCTCTTGAGATGCGACGGGAACCCGGAAATTCTTTCCCGACCATGCAGGGAAAGATCCCTCTCTCGAGCTATGAGGCGGAAACGGGGCTCCTCTGGATGTGGGCGGGACTCTCGTGCTTCCTCTCGAGTGGAGACGGGTATGTCGGGGAACTTCTTGAGTTGCAGCAAGGGTGTGAAGGACCCTTTGGAAGTTCCAGAGGTTTGGTGTGAGTAGCCTCGAGACACCTCAGCGGAAATGGGCCTCATCTCGCCTGGAAGGGAGAACTCCTGGATTTTCTCGAGTTGCGGCAGGTGCTCTCCACTTACGATGGGGACCTCAGGGACCCACTTTGGTGGCCTTAGGAAAGGCCAGTCCCCATGCGAATTGCTCGGGGGCTCTGGGATTCCTCTCCCGTCGATGCCGGGGCCTAAGACCTTGTGTGGAGTCGGTGCCGGAACCTGAGGATTCCTCTCCAGTGCTGACATGGAACTTGAGGTACTTCTGGAGTCTCCCCGAGTCAGTCCTCGTCTCGAGTGGGGCATGCACGTGCGCTTTCCTCCCGAGCTGTAGCAGCAGTGTCACGCTTCCCTTCGCTTGGATCAAGGGATCTGTGGCTTTCCCTCGAGGCTTTCCCATGAGGCTTTCCCACGAGGCTTTTCCCACAGGTTGTCCACGTGCCACCATGGTGTGAGTCGATCCTCGGCTTGAAAGTCGAGGCAGTGCAGGGAAAACAGGTTTCCCTGTAATAGACTGAGACATCTGGGGACTCTGGAATGTTGGCATGACCCTGGAGTTCCTCTCGCTTTCCTGTGGAGAGCTCCTCCTCTTGAGATGCGACGGAACCGCCGGGAATTCTTTCCGACGACGCAGGGAAAGGAACCCTCTTCTCGAGCTAGGAGGCGGAAACGGGGCTCCTCTGGATTGGGCGAGACTCTCGTGCTTCCTCTTGATTGGAGACGGGTATGTCGGGGAACTTCTTGAGTTGCAGCAAGGGTGTGAAGGACCCTTTGGAAGTTCCAGAGGTTAGGTGTGATTAGCCTGGGAAGCCTCAGAGGAAATGGGCCTCATCTCCCCTGGAGGGGAGAACCTCCTGCATTATCTCGAGTTGGCGCAGGTGTTCTGGCGTTACGACGGGGACCTCAGGGACCCGCTCTGGTGGCCTCAGGAAAGGCCAGTCCCCATGCGAGTTGCTCGAGGGCCTCTCGGGATTCCTCTCCCGTCGATGCCGGGGCCTACGACCTTGTGTGGAGTCGGTGCCGGAACCTGAGGATTCCTCTCCAGTGCTGACATGGATCTTGGGGTACTTCTGGAGTCTCCACAGGGGAGTCAGTCCTCGTCCCGAGTAAGGGCATGCACGTGAACTTTCTCCCGAGCTGTAGCAGCAGTGTCACGCTTCCCTTCGCGTGGATCAAGGGATCTGTGGCTTTCCCTCGAGGCTTCCCGACGAGACTTTCCCAGGAGGATTTCCCACAGGGCTGTCCAACGTGCCACGTCGTGTGAGTCAATCCTCGGCTTGAAAGTCGAGGCAGTGCAGGGAAAACAGGTTTCCCTGGAATGGCCTGAGACATCTGGGGGGACTCTTGGAATGGTGGAACAACCCTGGAGTTCCTCACGCCTTTCCTGTGTAAAGCGTCCCCTCTTGAGATGCAACGGGAACGCCGAGAATTCTTTCCGACCACGCAGGGAAAGGATCCCTCCTCTCGAGCTATGAGGCGGAAACGGGGCTCCTCTGGATGTGGGCGGGACTCTCGTGCTTCCTCTCGAGTGGAGACGGGTATGTCGGGGATCTTCTTGTGTTGCAGCAAGGGTGTGAAGGTCGTTTTGGAAGTTCCAGAGTTTAGGTGTGATTAGCCTGGGGACGCCTCAGAGGAAATGGGCCTCGTCTCGCCTGAAGAGGAGAACCTCCTGGAATTTCTCGAGTTGCGGCAGGTGCTCTCGACTTATGACGGGATCTCAGGGACCCGCTCTGATATCCTCAAGAAAGGCCAGTCCCCATGCTAGTTACTCGGGGCCTCTCCGGATTCCTCTCCCGACGATGCCGGGCCTAAGACCTTGTTTGGAGTCGGTGCCAGAACGTGAGGATTCCTCTCCAGTGCTGACGTGGATCTTGGGGTACTTCTGGAGTCTCCCCAGGGAGTCAGTCCTCGTCTCGAGTGGGGCCTGCACGTGCGCTTTCTCCCGAGCTGTAGCAGCAGTGTCACACTTCCCTTCGGTTTGATCAAAGCAACTGTGGCTTTCCCTCGAGGCTTTCCCACGAGGCTTTCCCTCGAGTCTTTCCCACAGGGCTGTCCCACGTGCCACCGTGGTGTGAGTCGATCCTCGGCTTGAAAGTCGAGGCAGTGCAGGGAAAACAGGTTTCCCTGGAATGCACTGAGACATCTGGGGGACTCTGGGAATGGTGGCACGACCCTGGAGTTCCTCTCTCCTTTCCTGTGGAGAGCGCTCCTCTTGAGATGCGACCGGAACGCCAGGAATTCTTTCCCGACCACACAGGGAAAGATCCCTCCTCTCGAGCTATGAGGCGGAAACGGGGCTCCTCTGGATGTGGGCGGGACTCTCGTGCTTCCTCTCGAGTGGAGACGGGTATGTCGGGGAACTTCTTGAGTTGTAGCAAGGGTGTGAAGGACCCTTTGGAAGTTCCAGAGGTTAGGTTTAATTAGCCTGGGGATGCCTCAGAGGAAATGGGCCTCCTCTCCCCTGGAGGGGAGAACCTCCTGCATTTTCTTGAGTTGGTGCAGGTGCTCTCGACTTACGACGGGGTCCTCAGGGACCCGCTCTGGTGGCCTCAGGAAAGGCCAGTCCCCATGCGAGTTGCTCGGGGCCTCTCGGGATTTCTCTCCCGTCGATGCCGGGGCCTAAGACCTTGTGTGGAGTCGGTGCCGGAACCTGAGGATTCCTCTCCAGTGCTGACATAGATCTTGGGGTACTTCTGGAGTCTCCCCAGGGGAGTCAGTCCTCGTCTCGAGTGGGGGCATGCAGGTGCGCTTTCCTCCTGAGCTGTAGCAGCAGTGTCACGCTTCTCTTCGCATGGATCAAGGGATCTGTGGCTTTCCCTCAAGGATTTCCCAAAGGGCTGTCCCACGTGCCACCGTGGTGTGAGTGGATCCTCGTCCTGAAATTCGAGGCAGTGTAGGGAAACAGGTTTCCCTGGAATGGACTGAGACATCTGGGGGACTCTGGGAATTGTGGCACGACCCTGGAGTTCCGCTCGCCTTTCCTGTGGAGAGTGCCTCCTCTTGAGATGCGACGGGAACGCCGGAATTCTTTCCCGACCAATCAGGCAAAGGATACCTCCTCTCGTGCTAGGAGGCGGAAACGGGGGTTCCTCTAGATGTGGCGGGACTCTCGTGCTTCCTCTCGAGTGAAGACGGTATGTCGGCGAACTTCTTTAGTTTTTAGCAAGTGTGTGAAGGGCCCTTTGGAAGTTCCAGAGGTTTGGTGTGATTAGCCTCGAGACGCCTCAGCGGAAAGGGCCTCATCTCGCCTGGAAGGGAGAACCTCCTGGATTTTCTCGAGTTGGCAGGTGCTCTCGACTTACAACGGGGGACATCAGGATCCCGCTCTGGTGGCCTCAGGAAAGGCAGGTCCCCATACGAGTTGCTCGGGGGCCTCTCGGGATTCCTCTCCCGTCGATGCCGGGCCTAAGTCCTTTGTGTGGAGTCTGTGCCGGAACCTGAGGATTCCTCTCCAGGGCTGACATGGATCTTGGGGTACTTCTGTAGTCTCCCCAGGGGAGTCAGTCCTGGTCTCGAGTGTGGACATGCGCAAGCCTTTCCTCCCGAGCTGTAGCAGCAGTGTCACGCTTCCCTTCGCTTGGATCAAGGGATCTGTGGCTTTCCCTCGAGGCTTTCCCATGAGGCTTTCCCACCAGGCTTTCCAACGATGCTTTCCCCCAGTGATGTCCCACGTGCCACCGTGGTGTCAGTCGATCCTCGGTTTGAAAAGTCGAGGCAGTGCCAGGGAAACAGGCTTCCCTGGAATGGACTGAGACATCTGGGGGACTCTGGAATGGTGGCACGACCCTGGAGTTCCTCTCGCCTTTTCTGTGGACAGCGCCTCCTCTTGAGATGCGACGGAACGCCGGGAATTCTTTCCCGACCACGCAGCAAAAAAGGATCCCTCCTCTCGAACTTGGAGGCAGAAACGGGGCTCCTCTGGATGTGGGCGTGACTCTCGTGCTTCCTCTCGAGTGGAGACGGGTATGTTGGGGAACTTTGAGTTGCAGCAAGGGTGTGAAGATCCTTTGGAATTCCAGAGGTTAGGTGTGTTTAAGTCGAGACGCCTTAGCGGAAATGCGGCCTCATCTCCCCTGGAGGGGAGAATCTCCTTGGATTTTTTCGAGTTGCGGTACGTGCTTCTCGCCTACGACGGGACCACTGGGACCGCTCTGGTGGCTCAG
>NW_017199581.1:0-7283 GCF_001704415.2 Capra hircus
GTTTGTTAGTTCCAGACGCTTGTTGAATAGCCTCGAGACGCGTCATCGGATATGGGCCACATCTCGCCTGGAGGGGAGAACCTCCTGGATTTTCTCGAGTTGCAGCAGGAGCTCTCGACTTACGACTTGGACCTCAGAGACCCGCTCTGTTGCCTCATGAAAGGCCAGTCCCCATGCCAAGTTTGCTCCGGGGCACTCTCCACAGGCAAACGAGAGAGGAATCCCAGTGTCGTGGCCACCATTCCCAGAGTCCCACAGATGTCTCAGTCCATTCAAGGGAAACCTGTTTTTCCTTGCACTGCCTTGACTTTCAAGCCTAGGATCGACTCACACCACGGTGGCACGTGGGGACAGCCCACTGGGAAAGCCTCGTGGGAAAGCGTCGTGGGAAAGCCTCGAGGGAAAGCCACAGATCCCTTGATCCACGCGAAGGGAAGCATGACACTGCTAGGGACCCACTCCCCTGGGGAGTCACTCTGGTGGCCTCAGGAAAGGCCAGTCCCATGCGAGTTGCTCGGGGGCCTCTCGGGATTCCTCTCTCGTCGATGCCGGGGCCTAAGATCTTGTTGTGGAGTCGGTGCCGGAACCTGAGGATTTCTGTCCAGTGCTGACATGGATCCTGGGGTACTTCTGGAGTCTCCCCAGGGGAGTCAGTCCTCGTCCGAGTGGGGGCATGCACGTGCGCTTTCCTCCAGAGCTGTAGCAGCAGAGTCTCGCTTCCCTTCGCGTGGATCAAGGATCTGTGGCTTTCCCTCGAGACTTTACCGAGGCTTTCCCACGGGGCTTTCCCATAGGGCTGTCCCACGTGCCACCGTGGTGTGAGTCGATGCTCGGCTTGAAAGTCGAGGCAGTGCAGGGAAAACACATTTCCCTGGAATGGACTGAGACATCTGTGGGACTCAGGTAATGGTGTCACGACCCTGGAGTTCCCCTCGTCTTTCCTGTCGAAAGCGCCTCCTCTTGAGATGCGACAGGAACGCCGGGAATTCTTTCCCGAACACGCAGGGAAAGGATCCCTCCTGCTCGAGCTAGGAGGCGGACACGGGGCTCCTCTGGATGTGGGCGGGACTCTCGAGCTTCCTCTCGAGTGGAGACGGGTATGTCGGGGAACTTTTTTAGTTGCAGTAAGGGTGTGAAGGACCCTTTTGTAAGTTCCAGAGGTTAGGTGTGAATGGCCTCGAAACGCCTCAGTGGAAAATGGGCCTCATCTCGCCTGGAAAGGAGAACCTCTAGGATTTTTCTCGAGTTGCGATAGGTGCTCTCGACTTACGACGGGGACCTCAGGTACCTGCTCTGGTGGCCTTTTGGAAAGTCCAATCCCTATGCGAGTTGCTCGGCGGCCTCTCGGGATTCCTCTCCCGTCGATGCCGGGGCCTACGATCTCGTGTGGAGTGGGTGCCGGAACCTGAGGATTTCTTCTCCAGTGCTGACATTGGATCTTGGGGTACTTCTGCAGTCTCCCCAGTGGAGTCAGTCCTCGTCTCGAGTGGGGTTCGATGCACGTGCCGCTTTCCTCCGAGCTGTAGCAGCAGTATCAAGCTTCCCTTCGCGTGGATCAAGGGATCTGTGGCTTTCCCTCGAGGCTTTCCCACAAGGGCTTTCCCACGAGGCTTCCCCACAGGGCTGTCCCACGCGCCACCGTGGTGTGAGTTGATCCTCGGCTTGAAAGTCGAAGCAGTGTAGGGAAAACAGGTTTCCCTGGAATAAACTGAGAAATCTGGGGGACTCTGGGAATGGGGCCTGATCCTGGAGTTCCTCTCGCCTTCCTGTGGAGAGCGCCTCCTCTTGAGATGCGACGGGAACGCTAGGAATTCTATCCGAACACGGAAGGGAAAGGATCCCTCCTCTCGAGCTAGGAGGCGGAAACGGGGCTCCTCTGGATGTGGGCGGGATTCTCGTGCTTCCTGTCGAGTGGAGACGGGTATGTCCGGGAACT
This sequence comes from Capra hircus, assembly GCF_001704415.2. NCBI lineage: Eukaryota > Metazoa > Chordata > Mammalia > Artiodactyla > Bovidae > Capra > Capra hircus. The sequence continues at coordinate 1,937 of NW_017199581.1, forward strand.
TCTTGAGTTGCAGCAAGGGCGTGAAAGGACCCTTTGGAAGTTCCAGAGGTAAGGTGTGATTAGCCTCGAGATACCTCAGCGGAAATGGGACTCAGCTCGACTGGAGGGGAGAACCTCCTGGATTTTCTCGAGTTGCAGCAGGTGCTCTAGACTTACGACGGGGACCTCAGGGACCCGCTCTGTTGGCCTCAGGAAAGGCCAGTCCCCATGCGAGTTGCTCTGCGGCCTCGCGGGATTCCTCTCCCGTCGATACCGGGGCCTAAGACCTTGTGTGGAGTTGGTGCCGGAACCTGAGGATTTCTCTCCAGGGCTGACATGGATCTTGGGGTACTTCTCGAGTCTCCCCAGGGGTGTCAGTCCTCGTCTCGAGTGGGGCCATGCACGTGCGCTTTCCTCCCGAGCTGTAGTAGCAGTGTCACGCTTCCCTTGCGCGTGGATCAAGGGATCTGTGGCTTTCCCTCGAGGCTTTCCCACCGAGGCTTTCCCACAGGGCTGCCCCACGTGCCACTGTGGTGTGAGTCGATCCTCTGGCTTGAAAGTCAAGGCAGTGCAGGGAATACAGGTTTCCCTGGAATGGACTGAGACATCTGGGGGACTCTAGGGAATGGTGGCACGACCCTGGAGTTCCTGTCGCCTTTCCTGTGGAGAGCGCCTCCCCTTGAGATGCGACCTGAACGTCGGGAATTCTTTCCCGAGCACCCAGGGAAAGGATCCCTCCTCTGGAGCTAGGAGGCCGAAACGGGGCTCCTCTGGATGTGGGCGGGACTCTCGTCCTTCCTCTCGAGTTGGAGACGGGTATGTCGGGGAACTTCTTGAGTTGCAGCAAGGGTGTGAAGGACCCTTTGGAAGTTCCAGAGGTTAGGTGTGATTAGCCTCGAGACGCCTCAGCGGAAATGGGCCTCATCTCGCCTGGAGGGGAGAACCTCCTGGATTTTCTCGAGTTGCGGCAGGTGCTCCCGACTTATGACTGGGACCACAGGGATCCGCTCTGGTGGCCTCAGGAAAGGCCAGTCCCCAGGCGAGTTGTTCGGGGGCCTCTTGGGAGTCCTCTCCCGTCGATGCTGGGGCCTAAGATCTTGTGTGGAGTCAGTGAAGGAACCTGAGGATTCCTCTCCAGTGCCGACATGGATCTTGGGGTACTTTTGGAGTCTCACCAGGGGCAGTCAGTTCTCGTCTCGGAGTGGGGTCCTGCACGTGCGCTTTCCTCCCGAGCTGTAGCAGCAGTGTCGCGCTTCCCTTAGCGTGGATCAAGGGATCTGTGTCTTTCCCTCGAGGCTTTCCCACGAGGCTTTCCCACAGGGCTGTCCCACGTGCCACCGTGGTGTGAGTCGATCCTCGGCTTGAAAGTCGAGGCAGTTCAGGCGAAACAGTTTTCCCTGGAATGGACTGAGACATTCAGGGGACTCTGGGAATGGTGGCACGACCCTGGAGTTCCTCTCGCCTTTCCTGTGGAGAGCGCCTCCTCTTGAGATGCAACGGGAACGCCGGAAATTCTTTCCCGACCACGCAGGGAAAGGATCCCTCCTCTGGAGCTAGGAGGCGGAAACGGGGCTCCTCTGGTTGTGGGCGGGACTCTCGTGCTTCCTCTCGAGTGGAGACGGGTATTTCGGAGAACTTCTAGAGTTGCAGCAAGGGTGTGAAGGACCCTTTAGAAGTTCCAGATGTTAGATGTGATTAGCCTCGAGACGCCTCAGCGGAAATGGGCCTCATCTCGCCTGGAGGGGAGAACTTCCTGGATGTTCTCGAGTTGCGGGAGGTGCTCTCGACCTACGACGGGGCCCTCAGGGACCCGCTCTGGTGGCCTCAGGAAAGGCCAGTCCCCTTCGACGTTGCTCGGGGGCCTCTCGGGATTCCTCTCCCGACGATGCTGTGGCCTAAGACCTTGTGTGGAGTCGGTGCCGGAACCTGAGGATTCCTCTCCAGTGCTGACATGGATCTTGGGGTACTTCTGGCGTCTCACCAGGGGAGTCAGTCCTCGTCTCGAGTGGGAGGCATGCACGTGCGCTTTCCTTCCGAGCTGTAGCAGCACTGTCACGCTTCCCCTTCAGGTGGATCAAGGGATCTGTGGCTTTCCCTCGAGGCTTTCCCACGAGGCTTTCCCACGAGGCTTTCCCCACAGGGCTGTCCACGTGCCACCGTGGTGTGAGTCGATCCTCGGCTTGAAAGTCGACGCAGTGCAGGGAAAACTGAGACATCTCAAGGAATGTGGGAATGGTGGCACGACCCTGGAGTTCCTCTCGGCTTTCCGGTGGAGAGCGCCTCCTCCCGAGATGTGACGGGAATGCCGGGTATTCTTTCCCGACCACGCAGGGAAAGGATCCCACCGCTTGAGGTATGAGGCGGAAACGGGGTTGCTCTGGATTTGGGCGGGACTCTCGTGCTTCCTCTCGAGTGGAGACGGGTATGTCGGGGAACTTCTTGAGTTGCAGCAAGGGTGTGAAGGACCCTTTGGAAGTTCGAGAGGTTAGGTGTGATTAGCCTCGAGACTCCTCAGCAGAAATGGGCCTCATCTCGCCTGGAGGGGAGAACCTCCTGGATATTCTCTAGTTGCGGCAGGTGCTCTCGACTTAAGACTGGGACCTCAGGGACCCGCTCTGGTGGCCTCAGGAAAGGCCAGTCCCCATGCAGTTGTTCGGGGGCCTCTCGGGATTCCTCTCCCGTCGATGCTGGGGCCTGAGACCTTGTGTGGAGTCTGTGCCAGAACCTGAGGATTCCTCTCCAGTGCTAACATGGATCTTGGGTACTTCTGGAGTCTCCCAGGGGAGTCATTCCTCGTCGCGAGTGGGGACAAGCACGTGGGTTTTCCTCCCGAGCTGTAGCAGCTGTGTCACTCTTCCCTTCGCGTGGATCATGGGATCTGTGGCTTTCCCTCGAGGCTTTCCCAGGAGACTTTCCCACGAGGCTTTCACACAGGGCTGTCCCACATGCCACCGTGGTGTGAGTCGATCCTCAGCTTGAAAGTCGAGGCAGTGCAGGGAAAACAGGTTTCCGTGGAATGGAATGAGACATCTGGGGGAGTGTGGGAAAGGTGGCACGAACCTGGAGTTCCTCTCGCGTTTCAAGTGGAGAGCGCCTCCTCTTGAGATGCGACAAGAACGCCGGGAATTCTTTCCCGACCCGCAGGGAAAGGATCCCTCCTCTAGAGCTATGAGGCGGGAAACGGGGCTCCTCTGTATGTGGGCGGGACTCTCGTCCTTCTTCTCGAGTGGAGTCGGGGTATGTCGGGGAACTTCTTGAGTTGCAGCAAGGGTGTGAAGGGATCCTTGGGAAATTCCAGCGTTTAGGTGTGATTAGCCTCGAGGAGCCTCATCGGAAAAGGGCCTCATCTCGCCTGGAGGGGAGAACCTCTTGGATTTTCAAGAGTTGCGGCCGGTGCTCTCGACTTACCACGGGGACCTCAGGGACCCGCTCTGGTGGCCTCAGGAAAGGCCAGTCCCATGCCAGTTGCTCGGGGGCCTCTCGGGATTCTTCTCCCGTCGATGCCGGGGCCTAAGACCTAGTGTGGAGTCGGTGCCGGAACCTGAGGATTCCTCTCCAGTGCTGACATGTATCTTGGTGGTACTGCTGGGAGTGTCCCCAGGGGAGTCACTCCTCGTCTCGAGTGGGGGCATGCACGTGCGCTTTCCTTCCGAGCTGTAGCATCAGTGTCACGCTTCCCATCGCCGTGGATCAAGGGATCACTGGGTTCCCTGGAGGCTTTCCCACCGAGGCTTTCCCACGAGGCTTTCCACAGGGCTGTCCCACGTGCCACTCTGGTGTGAGTTGATCCTCGGCTTGAAATTCGAGGGAGTGCAGGGAAAACAGGTTTCCCTGGAATGGACTGAGACATCTGGGGGACTCAGGGAATGATGGCACGACCCTGGAGTTCCTCTCGCCTTTCATGTAGAGAGCGCCTCCTTTTGAGACAGAACTGGAACACCGGGAATTCCTTCCTGACCACGCAGGGCAAACGATCCCTCCTCTAGAGCTATGAGGCGGAAACGGGTAACCTCTGGATGTGGACGGGACTCTCGTGCTTCCTCTCGAGTGGAGACGGGTATGTCGGGGAACTTCTTGAGTTGCAGCAAGGGTGTGAAGGACCCTTTGGAAGTTTCAGAAGTTAGGTGTGATTAGACTCGAGACGCCTCAGCAGAAATGGGCCTCATTTCGCCTGAAGGGGAGAACCTCCTGGATTTTCTCGAGTTGCGGCAGGTGCTCTCGACTTACGACTGGGAACTCAGGGAACCCGTTCTGGTGGCCTCAGGAAAGGCCAGTCCCCTTGCGAGTTGTTCGGGGGGCCTCTCGGGATTCCTCTCCCATCGTTGCCGGGGCCTGAGGACCTTGTGTGGAGTCTGTGCCGGAACCTGAGGATTCCTCTCCAGTGCTGACATGGATCTTGGGTACTTCTGGAGTCTCCCAGGGGAGTCATTCCTCGTCGCGAGTGGGGACATGCACGTGGGGTTTCCTCCCGAAGTGTAGCAGCAGTGTCACGATTCCCTTCGCGTGGATGCAGGGATCTGTGGCTTTCCCTGGAGGCTTTCCCACCGAGGCTTTCCCACAAGGCGTTCCCACATTGCTGTCCCACGTGTCACCGTGGTGTGAGTCGATCCTGGCTTGAAAGTCGAGGCAGTGCAGGGAAAACTGGTTTCCCTGTTATGGACTGAGCTTCTGGGGGACTCTGGGAATGGGTGGCACGACCCTGGAGTTCCTCTTGCCTTTCCTGTGGAGAGTGCCTCCTCCTGAGATTGCGACGGGAATGCCGGGGAATTCTTTCCCGACCACGCAGGGAAAGAATCCCTCCTCTGGAACTATGAAGCGGAAACGGAGGGGGTCCTCTGTATGTAAGTGGGACTCTCGTGCTTCTTCTCGATTGGAAACGGGTTATGTCGAGGAAATTCTTGAGTTGCAGCAAGGGTGTGAAGGACCTTTGGAAATTCCAGAGTTTTAGGGGTGATTTAGCCTCGAGACGCCTCAGCGGAAATGGGCCTCATATCGCCTGATGGGGAGAAACTCCTGGATTTTCTCGAGTTGCGGCAGGTACTGTGGACTTAAACCGGGACCTCAGGGACCCGCTCTGGTGGCCTCAGGAAAGGCCAGTCCCCATGCGAGTTGCTCGGGGCCTCTCGGGATTCCTCTCACGTCGATGCCGGGGCCTAAGATCTTGTGTGGAGTCGGTGCCGGAAACTGAGGATTCATCTCCAGTGCTGACATGCACCTTGGGGTACTTCTGGAGTCTCCCCAGTGGAGTCAGGCCTCATCTCGAGTGGGGCATGCACGTGGCTTTCTTCCGGAGCTGTAACAGCAGTGTCACCTTCCTTCGAGGATCAAGGGATCTGTGGCTTTCCTCGAGGCTTTCCCAGAGGCTTTC
>NW_017199582.1:0-7283 GCF_001704415.2 Capra hircus
GCACTCTGTATATCAGATATAATCCCTTAAATCATTCATCACCTCCACTGTGTAATTATATGGGATTTGATTTCTGTCATACCTGAATGGCTTAGCTGTTTTCCCACTTTCAAATTTAAGTCTTTCTTCAATTCAAATCTGAATTTGCACTCAGGTGCTCATGATCTGAACCACAGTCAACTCCAGGTCTTGTTTTGCTGACTGTATAGAGCGCCTATCTTTGGCTGTAAAGAATATAATCAATCTGATTTCAGTATTGACCATCTGGTGATGTCCATGTATAGAGTCATCAGTTGTTGGAAAAGGATGTTTACTATGACCAGTGTGTTCTCTGAACTAAAGTCTGTTAGCTTTTGTCTGCTTCTTTTAGTACTACAAGGCCAAACTTGCCTCTTATCTTAGATATCTCTTGACTTTTTACTTTTACATTCCTATCCCCATGATGAAAAACTTCTTCTTCATTTTTTTTTTTCTGTTAATTTTAGAAGGTCTTGTAGGTCTTGCTGAAATCAATCGACTTCAGCTTCCTCAGCATTAGTGGTTGGTGCACAGACTTGGATTGCTGTGATGTTGAACGGTTTACCTTGGAAATGAACCAAGATCTTTCTCTTTTTGAGATTGCACCCAAGCACTGCATTTCAGACCTGTTTGTTAACTGTGAGGCTACTCCATTTCTTCTAAGGGATTCTTAACCACAGTAGTAGATATAATGGTCATCTGAATTAAATTCATTGAACTCGACCATTTTAATTCATGGATTCCTAAGATGTTGATATTCACTCTTGCCATATCCTGCTTGACCATGTCCAACTACCTTGATTTCATTGGCCTCACATTCCAGGATCCTATGTTATTTACAGCATCAGACTTTCACCACCAGACACATCCACAACTAAGCATCATTTCTTCATTGGCGCTGTCACTTCATTCTTTCTGGAACTATTAGTAATTGCCCTCCAATCTTCCTCAACAGCATATTGGACACCTTCTGACCTGGAGAACTCATCTTCCAGTGTCATATATTTTGTCTTTCCATACTGTTCATGTGGTTCTTAAGGCAAAGATACTGGAGTAGTTGTCCATTCCTTCCTCCAGTGGAACGCCGTTTGTCAGAACCCTCCGCTATGACCCATCTGCCCTTGGGTAGCCGTGCAGAGCATGGCTCATAGCTTCATTGAGTTACACAACTCAGTTTAGCATGACAAGGCTGTGATCTATGAAGGGGATTAATAAATTTTAAATAAGCCAAAATATTTATCTTAGGTGATTGACTGCATATGTTTTCTTCTTTGTAATCAAAACGTGTAAAATTCTAATAAAATAACTTCCCATTTTAACTACTTGATATAAGAAAACTCTTTTATAACAGTTAAAAATAAATCAGTGAATATTGAATTTGAAAATGAGCCCTAGCATATAAAGAAAGCGAATGAATATGTAGGTTATGTGTAATCTGCCTCTGACTTATTGTATTAGAAATAAAACCACCTATCCATGAAAGAAAAGCTATGACAAGTCTAGACAGTGTATTAAAAAGCAAAGACAGCATTTGCCTGGAAAAGTCCATATAGTCAAAGCTGTGGTTTTTCAGTAGTCGTGTATGGATGTGAGAGTTGGACCATAAAGAAGGCTGAGTGCCAAAAAATTGATGCTTTTGAATTGTGGTGTTGGAGAAGACTCTTGAGAGTCCCCTGGACAGCAGGATCAAACTGGTCAATCCTAAGTGAATTAACTTTGTATATTCATTGGAAGGACTGATGCTGAAGCTGAAGCTCCAATACCTTGCCACCGATGCAAAGCGATGGCTCATTGAAAAAGACCTTGATGCTGAGAAAGATTAAGGGTAGGAGGGAAAGGGAATGACAGAGGATGTGTTGCTTGGATAGCAACACTGAATCAATGGATATGAATATGAGCAACTTCTGAGAAATAGTGAAGGACAGGGAAGCCTAGCATGCTGCACTCCATGGAGTGCAAAGAGTTGGACACAACTTAGTGACTGTAAAGCAACAATAAAGCAGTTTTTTTTTTTAATATTTGAATTGTTCATTGAAAATCTCACTTGTCTCTGCCATCATGTGTACATAATTAATACATCAAACGTAGGTATTCCTATTTATGTCTTCGTATTACTAGTTACCATTACTTCATATGTCTTCATTTCCTTACATGTCATATGGAAGGCATGTAATTATATGTATCTTATTCAATTTAGAAAGTATTAGTATAACTTTGAAGTTCAACTCATAAAATAAAGTATTTCCTTTACTTTTAACAGGTGCTATGGAGATATGATGGCAAAAAACCAGATAACTTAGGACCCAACACCCGGTTGTATAAATGGCTTCCCCAGAGTGACCTTCTTGGTGAGACTTATCACAACAAATAATGAAAACATGAGTAACAGCTGAGCAGAGTGAGAGTGCTTCAACAGGAAACACACTTACAAAGCAATTATTAAAACACTGAAAAGGAAAACTTTACTACTTTATTATAATTTTCTTTGCTATGAGAAAAAAAGGAGAACACATAACAGATGTCAGTTTATTCTACATAGTCACATCCCTCACAGCCAGAATCTTTACTTCAGCTGTAATTACTTCTCACAGTGAACTTTTCAATAATTTCCTGGATTGTAGTTCTGTCTCTGAATTCTTTCCTTATACTTATCATTTCCATTCTGTAGAGGTATGTTAAATGCTACTAAAAATAAGAACTCTTCTGCCATTAGCAATGACTCTCAATTTCCTATTAAAAAAAAATGCACAATCATTTTTGTGAGGCAATAACACACTTCATGATAAAATGTAGCTTTTCCTTCCTCTGGTTCCAGTGCCACTACCATTATCCTTCTTTTCCCCAACACCATTCCTATCAAACTAAATGACTTCACTATATCTTTAGGTGATAAATTCTGGCATGCCCTCCTCTTTTTTTGCACATGTGGTTTCTTTCACCCAGAATGGTCTTTCAAGTTATTCACCTGCCAATCCTGGATTCATTTGTGATGTTCAAGTGACTCAGCACTTCTTTCACAAAATCTTCATTTACGCCTTCAGCAGACATAGCTGTTTCTTCTCTGAGTTCTGAAAGCAAGTTAAAAGCACTTTCAATATACATAATAATGTTATCTAAAAGATACTGCTTCTTCTAGTGCCTTATAATACCCATTTCTCATTTTATTCTGTTATAATTAATAATCTTCCTGAAATTCACTCAATCCTAGGCCATCCAAAAACCAAAGCCTTTATAACTCATGGTGGAAGCAATGGTGTTTATGAGGCCATCTATCATGGGATCCCTATGGTGGGCACACCTTTGTTTGCTGATCAAGCTGATAACATCGCTCGAATGAAATCCAAGGGAACAGCTGTCAGGTTGGACTTGGAAACAATGTCAACAAGAGATTTGCTCAACGCATTGAAGGAAGTCATTAATAATCCTTCGTGAGTATATATATATATATATTTTTTTCTTTACTAGGCACTCTTTCTAGAGAAGTTCTCATCTGAAGGCGAGGGAGGCAGCCATGAGTCTCCACATAAGCACAATGAGGCATAAGATTTGCTCAATGTTTTGGAAACAGACAAAAATAACGGGTTGTGAATGTCACATTAAGTTTTTTTCATGGTTTTATGGAAAAGGTTTCTCAGCGTTTTAAAGATAGTGGAGAAATTTGAAAACTTAATCATTAGAATGAGAAGAACCATTGAAATTCTAATGGATTCAGAAGCATTGAGAACAAAGTTATTGCAGGGAACCATGAACAATATGGATACTCATCTGCCCACTTTACTCTTTCAGCATATGACTTCTCAAATATTTTTTTTAATTTTTATTTTTACTTTATTTTACTTTACAATACTGTATTGGTTTTGCCATACATTGACAGGAATCCACCACGGGTGTACATGCGTTCCCAAACATGAACCCCTCTCCCACCTCCCTCCCCATAACATCTCTCTAGGTCATCACCATGCACCAGCCCCAAGCATGCTGTATCCTGCGTCAGACATAGACTGGCTATTCGATTCTTACATGACAGTATACATGTTACAATGCCATTCTCCCATATCATCCCACCCTCTCCCTCTCCGTCTGAGTCCAAAAGTCCATTATACACGTCTGTGTCTTTTTTGCTGTCTTGCATACAGGGTCGTCATTGCCATCTTTCTAAATTCCATATATATGTGTTAGTATACTGTATTAGCGTTTTTCTTTCTGGCTTACTTCACTCTGTATAATCGGCTCCAGTTTCATCCATCTCATCAAAACTGATTCAAATGAATTCTTTTTAACAGCTGAGTAATACTCCATTGTGTATATGTACCATGGCTTTCTTATCCATTCATCTGCTGATGGACATCTAGGTTGTTTCCATGTCCTGGCTATTATAAACAGTGCTGCAATGAACATTGGGGTACATGTGTCTCTTTCAGTTCTGGTTTCCTCGGTGTGTATGCCCAGAAGTGGGATTGCTGGGTCATAAGGCAGCTCTATTTGCAAATTTTTAAGGAATCTCCTCACTGTTCTCCATAGTGGCTGTACTAGTTTGCATTCCACCAACAGTGTAGGAGGGTTCCCTTTTCTCCACACCCTCGCCAGCATTTATTGCTTGCAGATTTTGGATCGCGGACATTCTGACTGGTGTGAAGTCGTAACTCATTGTGGTTTTGATTTGTATTTCTCTAATAATGAGTGATGTTGAGCATCTTTTCATGTGTTTGTTAGCCATCCATATGTCTTCTTTGGAGAAATGTCTATTTAATCCTTTGGCTCATTTTTTGATTGGGTCGTTTATTTTTCTGGAATTGAGCTGCATATGTTGCTTGTATATTTTTGAGATTAGTTGTTTGTCAGTTGCTTCATTGGCTATTATTTTCTCCCATTCCGAAGGCTGTCTTTTCACCTTGCTTATATTTTCCTTTGTTGTGCAGAAGCTTTTAATTTTAATTAGATCCATTTGTTTATTTTTGCTTTTATTTCCAGTATTCTGGGAGGTGGATCATAGAGGATTCTGCTGTGATTTATGTCGGAGAGTGTTTTGCCTATATTCTCCTCTAGGAGTATTATAGTTTCTGGTGTTACATTTAGATCTTTAATCCATTTTGAGTTTATTTTTGTGTGTGGTGTTAGAAAGTGATCTAGTTTCATTCTTTTACAAGTGGTTGACCAGTTTTCCCAGCACCACTTGTTAAAGAGATTGTCTTTACTCCATTGTATATTCTTGCCTCCTTTGTCAAAGATAAGTGTCCATATGTGTGTGGACTTATATCTGGGCTTTCTATTTTGTTCCATTGATCTATATTTCTGTCTTTGTGCCAGTACCATTCTGTCTTGATGACTGTGGCTCTGTAGTAGAGCCTGAAGTCAGGCAAGTTGATTCCTCCAGTTCCATTCTTCTTTCTCAAGATTGCTTTGGCTATTCGAGGCTTTTTGTATTTCCATACAAATCTTGAAATTATTTGTTCTAGTTCTGTGAAAAATATGGCTGGTAGCTTAATAGGGATTGCATTGAGTTTGTAAATTGCTTGGGTAGTATGCTTATTTTCACTATATTGATTTTTCCGATCCTGTACAGGGTATATTTCTCCATCTATTAGTGTCCTCTTTGATTACTTTCATCAGTGTTTTATAGGTTTCTATATATAGGTCTTTAGTTTCTTTAGGTAGATATATTCCTAAGTATTTTATTCTTTTCATTGCAATGGTGAATGGAATGTTTCCTTAATTTCTTTTCTACTTTCTCATTATTAGTGTATAGGAATGCAAGAGATTTCTGCACATTGATTTTATATCCCGCAACTTTACTATATTCGTTGATGAGCTCTAGTAATTTTCTGGTGGAGTCTTTAGGGTTTTCTATATAGAGGATCATGTCATCTGCAAACAGTGAGAGTTTTACTTCTTCTTTTCCAATTCGTATTCCTTATATTTCTTTTTCTGCTCTGATTGCTGTGGCCAAAACTTCTAGAACTATGTTGAATAGCAGCGGTGAAAGTGGGCACCCTTGATTTTTTCCTGACTTTAGGGAACTAACTGACTTTCACCATTGAGGATAATGTTTGCTGTGGGTTTGTCATATATAGCTTTTATTATGTTGAGGTATGTTCCTTCTATTCCTGCTTTCTGGAGAGTTTTTATCATAAAATGCATGTTGAATTTTGTCAAAGCTTCTCTGCATCTATTGAGATAATCATATGGTTTTTATTTTTCAATTTCTTAATGTGGTGAATTACATTGATTGATTTGCAGATATTGAAGAATGCTTGCATCCTGGGATAAAGCCCTTGTCATGGTGTATGATTTTTTTAATGTGTTGCTGGATTCTGATTGCTAGAATTTTGTTGAGGATTTTTGCATCTATGTTCATCAGTGATATTGGCCCTGTAGTTTTCTTTTTTTTGTAGTATCTTTGTCAGGTTTTGGTATTAGGGTGATGGTGGCCTCATAGAATGAGTTTGGAAGTTTACCTTCCTCTGCAATTTTCTGGGAGAGTTTGAGTAGGATAGGTGTTAGCACTTCTCGAAAATTTTTGGTAGAATTCAGCTGTGAAGCCGTCTGGACTGGGCTTTTGTTTGCTGGAAGATTTCTGATTACAGTTTCAATTTCCGTGCCTATGATGGGTCTTTTAAGATTTTCTATTTCTTCCTGGTTCAGTTTTGGAAAATTTGTACTTTTCTAAGATTTTGTCCATTTCTTCCACGTTGTCCATTTTATTGGCATATAACTGCTGATAGTAGTCTCTTATGATCCTTTGTATTTTCTTTTGTCTGTTGTGATGTCTCCCTTTTCATTTCTAATTTTATTCATTTGATTTTTCTCTCTTTGGTTCTTGATGAGTCTGGCTAATGGTTTGTCAATTTTTATTTATCCTTTCAAAGAACCAGCTTTTGGCTTTGTTGATTTTTGCTATGGTCTTTTTGTTTCTTTTGCATTTATTTCTGCCCTAATTTTTAAGATTTCTTTCCTTCTACCTAATCTGGGGGTTCTCTCCAATTCTTCTTTTTCTAGTTGCTTTAGGTGTAGAGTTAGGTTATTTAGTTGACTTTTTTCTTGTTTCTTGAGGTATCCTGTAGTGCTATGAACTTTCCTCTTAGCACTGCTTTATAGGGTCCCACAGGTTTTGGTTGTTGTGTTTTCATTTTCATTAGTTTCTATGCATGTTTTGATTTCTTTTTTGATTTCTTCTGTGATTTGTTGGTTATTCAGATGTGTGTTGTTCAACCTCCATATGTTGGAATTTTTAAGTTTTTTCTCCTGTAACTGAGATCTAATCTTAA
>NW_017199583.1:0-7283 GCF_001704415.2 Capra hircus
TTTTCCACTCTTCTGACATTTTCTGGAAAAAGTCAATTCAGGGCTTTAGTCTTCTGCATTTGAAAGAGTGTTTCAATCCAAAAAACCCCTCCGATGGCTTTCTAGCCTGCCTGCAGGACTCTGCAAGTGTGTTTGTTTGAGGCCTCCTGACCGCAGGAGGCACAGGAAGCTTAAAACATCCTAGGAATGTAGGGGCTTCCGAGAGTCAAAATCTTTAGAATAGGACTGATTATAAGTTTCATTTGTTGAGTCAATGTTTGCTGCCAAATTTTCATATCCTTTATTTTTAGATATAGTTGGTATATAGAAAAACAAGTAGTAGACCTAGTATTAGCAACATTAGATCCTCGAGTTAAGTACCTTCTTTGTTATATCCCACTGCACCTTTGTTCTATCGCACTGCACCCTTTGTTCTATAGAGATGTAACTTTAATGCTTTAAGGAGATGCAGATTAAAAAAACACTTCAGGGGAAACAAAATTAACATTCATTAAGGAAGAGAGCTAAAAAGTGTTAACAAGCCTCTTGGCCAGAAGATAATGTAAATCACCAGAGACCTTTTGTATACAAAATGATGTATAGAAAGAGTCTGCGCTGCGAACGCTACATAATTCTGTGTTACCCATTGATCTCCATGTTTTATCAAAAGTATAAAAGGCCTTCTGAACAATAAAGGATTGGACCAGTTTCTCGAACTAGTCTCTCGGCCTAGTTTCTTGGGACTCTGGATCCCCCCATGTCTCTCTCTCTCTCTTCTTCTCTCCCCTTCCCTCTCTCTGCTCTTTACTTTAACTTCAGGCTGAATCTCCATCTGGGGGCGCGGAGGCTCGCCAGGTCTACTTACTTGCCCCGGCTGTTAAGACCCGCACGAAAGGGAGCTTAAGGCGAGGCACCCTTAGATATTCAAAGGGCGCCGGTGGCCAAACGTAGATGGTGCAAATTCCTTGTCTGGAATTTTAATGGCCTTCCGTGAAAACCAAGCTATTCAGCCCTCTTCCTCCACTTAATCTTCTTATTACACTATAGTTTCTTAACCTAATCTTACATTAATAAACAAACAAGTCTTTCCACGCCAACGCCGTCCACCCTTCGAATTCCCTGGATCCACCGGGCTGGACCCTGGCAAGCGCCTCCACTTGAGATGCGACGGGAACGCGGGGAATTCTTTCCCCACCACGCAGGAAAAGGATCCCTCCTCTCGAGCTAGGAGGCGGAAACGGGGCTCCTCTGGATGTGGGCGGGACTCTCGTGCTTCCTCTCGAGTGGAGACGGGTATGTCAGAGAACTTCTTGAGTTGCAGCAAGGGTGTGAAGGACCCTTTGGAAGTTCCAGATGTTAGATGTGATTAGCCTCGAGACGCCTCAGCGGAAATGGGCCTCATTTCGCCTGGAGGGGAGAACCTCCTGGATTTTCTCGAGTTGCGGCAGGTGCTCTCGACTTACGACGGGGACCTCAGGGACCCGCTCTGGTGGCCTCAGGAAAGTCCAGTCCCATGCGAGTTGCTCGGGGCCTCTCGGGATTCCTCTCCCATTGATGCCGGGGCCCTAGATCTTGTGTGGAATCGGTGCCGTAACCTGAGCATTCCTCTCCAGTGCTGACATGGATCTTGGGGTACTTCTGGAGTCTGCCCAAGGGAGTCAGTCCTCGTCTCGAGAGGGGCATGCACGTGCGCTTTCCTCCCGAGCTGTAGCAGCAGTGTCGCGCTTCCCTTCGCGTGGATAAAGGGATCTGTGGCTTTCCCTCGAGGCTTTCCCACAGGGCTGTCCCACGTGCCACCGTGGTGTGAGTCGATCCTCGGCTTGAAAGTCGAAACAGTGCAGGGAAAACAGGTTTCCCTGGAATGGACTGAGACATCTGGGACTCTGGGAATGGTGGCACGACCCTGGAGTTCCTCTCACCTTTCCTGTGGAGAGCGCCTCCTCTTGAGATGCGACAGGAACGCCGGGAATTCTTTCCCGAAAACGCAGGGAAAGGATCCCGTCTCTCGAGCAAGGAGGCGGAAACGGGGCTCCTCTGGATGTGGGCGGGACTCTCGTGCTTCCTCTCGAGTGGAGACGGGTATGTCGGGGAACTTCTTGAGTTGGAGCAAGGGTGTGAAGGACCCTTTGGAAGTTCCAGATGTTAGGTGTGATTAGCCTCGAGACGCCTCAGCGGAAATGGGCCTCATCTCGCCTGGAGGGGAGAACCTCCTGGATTTTCTCGAGTTGCGGCAGGTGCTCTCGACTTACGACGGGGACCTCAGGGACCTGCTCTGGTGGCCTCAGGAAAGGCCAATCCCCATGCGAGTTGCTCAGGGGCCTCTCGGGATTCCTCTCCCGTCGATGCCGGGGCGTAAGACCATGTGTGGTGGTGCCAGAACCTGAGGATTCCTCTCCAGTGCTGACATGGATCTTGGGGTACTTCTGGAGTCTCCCAGGGGAGTCAGTCCTCGTCTCGAGTGGGGGCATGCACGTGCTTTCCTCCCGAGCTGTAGCAGCAGTGTCACGCTTCCCTTCCCGTGGATCAAGGATCAGGCTTTCCCTTTGGCTTTCCCACGAGGCTTTCCCACAGGCTGTCCCACGTGCCACCGTGGTGTGAGTCGATCCTCGGCTTGAAAGTCGAGGCAGTCAGGGAAAACAGGTTTCCCTGGAATGGACTGAGACATCTGGGGGACTCTGGCGAATGGTGGCACGACCCTGGAGTTCCTCTCGCCTTTCCTGTGGAGAGCGCCTCCTCTTGAGATGCGACGGGAATGCCGGGAATTCTTTCCCGAACACGCAGGGAAAGGATCCCTCCTCTCGAGCTAGGAGGCGGAAACGGGGCTCCTCTGGATGTGGGCGGACTCTCGTGCTTCCTCTCGAGTGGAGACGGGTATGTCGGGAACTTCTTGAGTTGCAGCAAGGGTGTGAAGGACCCTTTGGAAGTTCCAGATGTTAGATGTGATTAGCCTCGAGACGCCTCAGCGGAAATGGGCCTCATCTCGCCTGGAGGGGAGAACCTCCTGGATTTTTCGAGTTGCGGCAGTGCTCTCGACTTACGACGGGGACCTCAGGGACCCGCTCTGGTGGCCTCAGGAAAGGCCAGTCCCCATGCGAGTTGCTTGCCGGCCTCTCGGGATTCCTCTCCCGTCGATGCCGGGGCCTAAGACCTTGTGTGGAGTCGGTTCCGGAACCTGAGGATTCCTCTCCAGTGCTGACATGGATCTTGGGGTACTTCTGGAGTCTCCCCAGGGGAGTCAGTCCTCGTCTCGAGTGGGGCATGCACGTGCGCTTTCCTCCCGAGCTGTAGCAGCAGTGTCACGCTTCCCTTCGCGTGGATCAAGGGATCTGTGGCTTTCCCACGAGGCTTTCCCACAGGGCTGTCCCACGTGCCACCGTGGTGTGAGTCGATCCTCGGCTTGAAAGTCGAGCAGTGCAGGGAAAACAGGTTTCCCTGGAATGGACTGAGACATCTGGGGACTCTGGGAATGGTGGCACGACCCTGGAGTTCCTCTCGCCTTTCCTGTGGAGAGCGCCTCCTCTTGAGATGCGACGGGAACGCGGGAATTCTTTCCCAACCACGCAGGGAAAGGATCCCTCCTCTCGAGCTAGGAGGCGGAAACGGGCTCCTCTGGATGTGGGCGGACTCTCGTGCTTCCTCGAGTGGAGACGGGTATGTCGGGAACTTCTTGAGTTGCAGCAAGGGTGTGAAGGACCCTTTGGAAGTTCCAGATGTTAGATGTGATTAGCCTCAGACGCCTCAGCGGAAATGGGCCTCATCTCGCCTGGAGGGGGAGAACCTCCTGGATTTTCTCGAGTTGCGGCAGGTGCTCTCGACTTACGACGGGACCTCAGGGACCCGCTCTGGTGGCCTCAGAAAGGCCAGTCCCCATGCGAGTTGCTCGGGGCCTCTCGGGATTCCTCTCCCCGATGCCGGGCCTAAGACCTTGTGTGGAGTCGGTGCCGGAACCTGAGGATTCCTCTCCAGTGCTGACATGGATCTTGGGGGTACTTCTGGAGTCTCCCCAGGGAGTCAGTCCTCGTCTCGAGTGGGGGCATGCACGTGCGCTTTCCTCCCGAGCTGTAGCACAGTGTCACGCTTCCCTTCGCGTGGATGGGATCTGGGCTTTCCCTCGAGGCTTTCCCACAGGGCTGTCCCACGTGCCACCGTGGTGTGAGTCGATCCTCGGCTTGAAAGTCGAGGCAGTGCAGGGAAAACAGGTTTCCCTGGAATGGACTGAGACATCTGGGGGACTCTGGGAATGGTAGCATGACCCTGGAGTTACTCTCGCCTTTCCTGTGGAGAGCGCCTCCTCTTGAGATGCGACGGGAACGCCGGGAATTCTTTCCCGACCACGCAGCGAAAGGATCCCACCTCTGGAGCTAGGAGGCGGAAACGGGCTCCTCTGGATGTGGGCGGACTCTCGTGCTTCCTCTCGAGTGGAGACGGGTATGTTGGGGAACTTCTTGAGTTGCAGCAAGGGTGTGAAGGACCCTTTGGAAGTTCCAGAGCTTAGGTGTGATTAGCCTCGAGACGCCTCAGCGGAAATGGGCCTCATCTCACCTGGAGGGGAGAACCTCCTGAATTTTCTCAAGTTGCGGCAGGTGCTCTCGACTTACGAAGGGGACCTGATGGACCCGCGCTGGTGGCCTCATGAAAGGCCAGTCCCCATTGGAGTTGCTCGGGGGCCTCTCGGGATTCCTCTCCCTCGATGCCGGGGCCTAAGATCTTGTGTGGAGTCGGTGCTGGAACCTGAGGATTCCTCTCCAGTGCTGACATGGATCTTGGGTACTTCTGGAGTCTCCCAGGGGAGTCAGTCCTCGTCTCGAGTGGGGGCATGCATGTGCGCTCCCGAGCTGTAGCAGGAGTGTCACGCTTCCCTTCTTGTGGATCAAGGGTTCAGGGTTTACCTCGAGGCTTTCCCATGAGGCTTTCCCAAGAGGCTTTCCCACAGGGCTGTCTCACGTGCCACCGTTGTATGAGTCGATCCTCGCTTGAAAGTCGAGGCAGTGCAGGGAAAACTGGTTTCCCTGGCTTGGACTGAGCATCTGGGGACTCTGGGAATGGTGGCACGACCCTGGAGTTCCTCTCGCCTTTCCTGTGGAGAGCGCCTCCTCTTGAGATGCGACGGGAACGCCAGGAATACTTACCCGACCACGTATGGAAAGGATCCCTCCTCTGGAACTAAGAGGCGGAAACGGGGCTCCTCTGGATGTGGGGGGACTCTCGTGCTTCCTCTCGAGGGGAAACGGGTATGTCGAGGAACTTCTTGAGTTGCAGCAAGGGTGTGAAAGACGCTTTGGAAGTTCCAGAGGTTAGGTGTGATTAGTCTCGAGACGCCTCAGCACAAATGGGCCTCATGTCTCCTGAAGGGGAGAACCTCCTGAATTTCTCGAGTTGCGGCCAGGTGCTGTGGACTTAAGACGCGGTCCTCAGGGACCCGCTCTGGTGGCCTCAGGAAAGGCCAGTCACCATGCGAGTTGCTCGGGGGCCTCTCGGGATTCCTCTCCCGTCGATGCCGGCTCCTTATACCTTGTGTGGAGTCGGTGCCGGAACCTGAGAAAACCTCTCCAGTGCTTACATGGACCTTGGGGTACTTCTGGAGTCTCCCGGTTAGTCAGTCCTCGTCCCTAGTGGATGCATGTACGTGCGATTTCCTCCCGAGCTGTAGCAGCAGTGTCACGCTTCCCTTGCGCTGGATCAAGGATCTGTGGCTTTCCCTCGAGGCTTTCCCACGTGCTTTCCCACGACGCTTTCCCACAGGGCTCTCCCACGTGCCACCGTGGTGTGAGTCGTTCCTCGGCTTGAAAGTCGAAACAGTGCAGGGAAAACAGGTTTCCCTGGAATGGACTGAGATATCTGGAGGACTCTGGGAATGGTGGCACGACCCTGGAGTTCCTCTCGCCTTTCCTGTGGAGAGTGCCTCCTACTTGAGATGCGACAGGAACGCGGGGAATTCTTTCCCGACCAGCAGCGGAAAGGATACCCGTCTCTCGAGCAAGGAGCGGAAACGGAGCTCCTCTGGATGTGGTCGGACTCTCGTGCTTCCTCTCGGGTGGAGTCGGGTATGTCGGGGAACTTCTTGAGTTTGCAGCAAGTGGTGTGAAGGACCCTTTGAAGTTCCAGAGGTAGATGTGATTAGCCTCGAGACGCCTCAGCGAAATGGGCCTCATTCGCCTGGAGGGTGGAACCTCCTGGATTTTCTCGAGTTGCGGCAGGTGCTCTCGACTTAAGACGTTGTCCTCAGGGACCCGCTCTGGAGGCTCAGGAAAGCCAGTCCCCATGCGTGTTGCTCGGGGGCTCTCGGTTCCTCTCCGTCGTTGCCGGCCTAGACCTTGTGTGAGTTGGTGCAGAACCTGAGGATTCCACTCAGTGCTGACATGGATCTTGGGGTACTTCTGGAGTCTCCCAGGGAGTCAGTCCTCGTCTCGAGTGGGGCATGCAGTGCGATTTCCTCCCGAGCTGTAGCAGCAGTGTCACGCTTCCCTTCGCGTGGATCAAGGATCTGTGCTTTCCCTCGTGGCTCTCCCACGTGCTTTCCACGACGCTTTCCCACAGGGCTCTCCCAAGTGCCACCGTGGTGTGAGTCGATCCTCGGCTTGAAAGTCGAACAGTGCAGGGAAAACAGGTTTCCCTGGAATGGACTGAGATATCTGGAGGACTCTGGGAATGGTGGCACGACCCTGGAGTTCCTCTCGCCTTTCCTGTGGAGAGTGCCTCCACTTGAGATGCGACAGGAACGCCGGGAATTCTTTCCCGACCACGCAGAGAAAGGAACCCGTCTCTCGAGCAAGGAGGCGGAAACGGAGCTCCTCTGGATGTGGGCGGAACTCTCGTGCTTCCTCTCGAGTGGAATCGGGTATGTCGGGGAACTTCTTGAGTTGCAGCAAGGGTGTGAAGGACCCTTTGGAAGTTCCAGAGGGTAGATGTGATTAGCCTCGAGACGCCTCAGCGGAAATGGGCCTCATCTCGCCTGGAGGTGGAACCTCATGTATTTTCTCGAGTTGCGGCAGGTGCTCTCGACTTACGACGGGGACTTCAGGGACCCGCTCTGGTGGCCTCAGGAAAGGCCAGTCCCCATGCGAGTTGCTCGGGGCCTCTCGGGACTCCTCTCCCTTAGATGCCTGGGCCTAAGATCTTGTGTGAAGTCGGTGCCTGAACCTGAGGATTCCTCTCCAGTGCTGACATGCATCTTGGGGTATTTCTGGAGTCTCCCCAGGGGAGTCAGTCCTCGTCTCGAGTGGGGGCATGCACGTGCGCTTTCCTCCCTAGCTGTAGCAGCAGTGTCACACTACCCTTCGCGTGGATCAAGGGATCTGTGCATT
>NW_017199584.1:0-7282 GCF_001704415.2 Capra hircus
CCCCCCCGCGCGCAGCCCTTCCCCCAGACGCCTCTCTCCCAGCCCCGCCCGCCCGCCCTCCTCCAAGCTCACTCATATCTCGTGCGTCCGGCGCCTGCGCCAGCCTGCCTGCCCCAGCAGGCATCAAGGACAATGTCCTCATGCCTTGGAACCCAGCCTGCCTGGGCTACCCCTCACTCCATCTCCCAGATACCAACACAAACCTCAACCCCTCCGGTTGTGAAACAGCTGTCGAGCAGCTCTGCCCAGCCACCGAGGGCTTTCCAAGCAGAGGACAGCGCTCCCGCAGGCGCCAGCCACCCTTTAGGACACAGGACAAACTCTCCTCCATCTAAGCGACCAGCATGAGCGGCTCCACAGCCTGCACCTCGGCGCCTGCCGTGTCCCGTGCATTCTCCTAACCTTCCCCCTGGACCGCGATCAGGCGCACGCAGAGGTTTATAGAGCCGGCTTTGGCGAAGAGTTTCCATCCTTCGGTCAGCACTCTCGCTCCCAGAAGCCATCCCTTAGGGGCCTCCTCCTAATGCGCAACCAAATGACGAGCCAGTACGCGCCGGCACTTCTTTTGGCTGGTTGCGCGGCTGCCCATCGTCCGCCCGGGGGCGCGTGGCACTAATCCTAGGCAATGGCAGCGATGGCAGCCTCCGTGAATACGATAAGGATTCTTCAAGGGAGCCGCTGATGTCAGTTGCCGCACGAGCAACCCTGGCCGAGTTTCATATAGTGGCTGTAACGCCGTCGCACCGCCGCGCCGGAACAGTTGCTCCCTTTTTAAGGAGAGCATGACGCGCTCGATTTATCGGCGAGTGAGAATATTTAAGACAGTAAAGTGTGCAGCCACCGAACTTCCCCTGGCGGCTCAGATGCGTAAAGCCGCTTCTGTCTACTGCACGTCTGCAGGAGCACCTGCCCCGCCGATTCCATCCCTGCGCCGTGCCGGAAAGATCCCTTGCGAGAAGGACCAATTGGCTAATCCACTCCTTTCACGCTGCCTACTGCCTACCGCGATAAATCCCATGCGACAGCCAGGAGCCTGGTAGCGGCCCTACCAGTCCATTGCCGACTGCCGTCGCCAAAGCAGTCGGCACACGACCCTCGCAGCCGACTTCACGTCTCATATTCAAGCTGGAGCACCGAAGAACTTGATGCCTTTTGAACATCCAGGCATTGGCAGAAGCATTCTTTGCAGAGTCCCTCTGGACTCCAAGTGAGCCTCGAAACCAGTCCATCTTAAAGGAAAAATAAAAAAAAAAAAAAAAAAAAAATAAAAAAAAAAAACAAAAAAAAAAAAAAAAAAAAAAAAAAAAAAAAAAAACAAAAAAAAAAAAAAAAAATAAAAAAAAAAAAAAAAAAAACACAAAAATAAAAAAAAAAAAAAAAAATAAAAAAAAAAAAAAAAACAAAAAAAAAAAATAAAAAAACAAAAATAAAAAAATAAAAAAAAAAAAAAAAAAAAAAAAAAAAAAAAAAAAAAAATAAAAAAAAAAAAAAAAAAAAAAAAAAAAAAAAAAAAAAAAAAAAAAAAAAAAAAAATAAAAAAAAAAAAAAAAAAAAAAAAAAAAAAAAAAATAAAAAAAAAAAAAAAAAAAAAAAAAAATAAAAAAAAAAAAAAAAAAAAAAAAAAAAAAAAAAAAAAAAAAAAAAAAAAAAATAAAAAAAAAAAAAAAAAAAAAAAAAAAAAAAAAAAAAAAAAAAAAAAAAAAAAAAAAAAAAAAAAAAAAAAAAAAAAAAAAAAAAAAAAAAAAAAAAAAAAAAAAAAAAAAAAAAAAAAAAAAAAAAAAAAAAAAAAAAAAAAAAAAAAAAAAAAAAAAAAAAAAAAAAAAAAAAAAAAAAAAAAAAAAAAAAAAAAAAAAAAAATAAAAAAAAAAAAAAAAAAAAAAAAAAAAAAAAAAAAAAAAAAAAAAAAAAAAAAAAAAAAAAAAAAAAAAAAAAAAAAAAAAAAAAAAAAAAAAAAAAAAAAAAAAAAAAAAAAAAAAAAAAAAAAAAAAAAAAAAAAAAAAAAAAAAAAAAAAAAAAAAAAAAAAAAAAAAAAAAAAAAAAAAAAAAAAAAAAAAAAAAAAAAAAAAAAAAAAAAAAAAAAAAAAAAAAAAAAAAAAAAAAAAAAAAAAAAAAAAAAAAAAAAAAAAAAAAAAAAAAAAAAAAAAAAAAAAAAAAAAAAAAAAAAAAAAAAAAAAAAAAAAAAAAAAAAAAAAAAAAAAAAAAAAAAAAAAAAAAAAAAAAAAAAAAAAAAAAAAAAAAAAAAAAAAAAAAAAAAAAAAAAAAAAAAAAAAAAAAAAAAAAAAAAAAAAAAAAAAAAAAAAAAAAAAAAAAAAAAAAAAAAAAAAAAAAAAAAAAAAAAAAAAAAAAAAAAAAAACAAAAAAAAAAAAAAAAAAAAAAAAAAAAAACAAAAAAAAAAAAAAAAAAAAAAAAAAAAAAAAAAAAAAAAAAAAAAAAAACAAAAAAAAAAATAAAAAAAAAAATAAAAAAAAAAAAAAAACAAAAAAATGGAGACAGTTTCATCATCAGCAAAAATATTATACTCTGTAACATCACTCGCTTCTCTCCATTCTAACCACGAGACACTTTAAAAAATGTGTCATATATACAGTTTGTTCTTGCTGCCAAGTCACTTCACTCGTGTCCGACTCTGTGCGACCCCAGAGACGGCAGCCCACCACGCTCCCCGTCCCTGGATTCTCCAGGCAAGAACACTGAGTGGGTTGCCATTTCCTTCTCCAATGCAGGAAACTGAAAAGTGAAAGTGAAGTCGCTCAATCGTGCCCGACCCTCAGCGACCCCATGGACTGCAGCCTTCCAGCCTCCCCGTCCATGGGATTTTCCAGGCAAGAGTACTGGAGTGGGGTGCCATTGGACCTTATAATCCAAGCAAGAATTAAAGTCTGAAATATCCCCCAAATTTTGTCGTGAAATGTAAATCTATACAACAGACTTCTGAGAAGATATTTGAAATACAGCAAAAACGCTTACTTGAAATACTGATAAAATAATAATGATAAAGGTCTGTGCACGAGCAAAACCTTTTAGAGTCTTCTCTCCATAAAATGACAGGAGGGGTCCGACGCCACAAACCTCCTGATGCTAAATCATTCTCAGTAAGTCCCTTCAAAGAAAGCATAATCTTCCTCCTCCAAAAACCACTCCCCGCTCAAACCACGGACATTCTTGCAGAAACTTGGACCACACCAACGGCTCCTCCGCAAGCCTCCTCCGCCCTCACTGCGTTCTCCCTCTGCGGGCTTCTTTTTTTCACCAAGATGACCAGGAAAGGGGCTCCTCTCGGCTCAGCTACCCAGACCCTCACTCGGGCTCCAAGCGGTCGCCAGCCAGCCCACCTGATTCAGCGCTCCGTGGCAGGCCTCCCTTCGGCTTTCTATTCCTATACACGGAATCCAGAGGCGAAGGCCAGAGCTCCCGCCCACCCTCTGCACTAACCTGCGGCGCTGAGACCCCACACAGCCTCCACCCACGTACCTGATGCTCCAGGCCCAGCGCAGCCAGTCTTCCCCTGCTTCCCGCCGCAGCCCGCCGCTGAGCCGCAGCCTGGCCCCGGGGGCGGAGTCCTTCCAGGAGTGGAGGAGAGGAGTTGGGGGCCTCCTAGCCTTTCTGCGTGAGGGGCTACGTGTGAAGCAGCTCCCGCCATTTTTGTTCAGGGTAGAGGCTCCTGCCTTTCCCCAATGGCTGTGACATGTACAGTGGGGGAATTGCATCCTGTCACAGTGCTGAGATAGCATCGCAGTTTGTAACCTTTTGAGGCCCCAGGACCATCCTAGGAACCGGTGAAAAATATGGGGCATTTTCTCTATATGTCATTTAAATACATTAGTAAAAGAAAATAGCTTGTACATTACCAAGAGAATATATATAATATATATTCTAATATATATATATATATATATATAGTTGGATACTCTGAACCAATCCATGGCTCCCAGGTTAAGAACTTCTACTACAGACCTTCAGCCCCTACACAAAATGTTGAGCATTCCAATCCTGTATTAATAATTTTTTATTTACTTCGATTCCTCTTTAGCTTTTCCCTAAGTTAGGCAAGGTATTCACAGCTCTGAGGTTCTGTCTAAAACACATACACTAATGAGGGAGGACGGAGAACAACAAAATAACATGCTGTTTTTATATGCAGTCCTGAGCCCAAACATTTCATCCAAACTGCAGATTTAAAAATTCCATCTTCTGAGCATATTTGTGGTGAAAAGCCAAAATAATTTTGCAAGGATTGCTAAAACATGAGAGCACATGTTACTATCCCTAAGAAACAAGAATTAATTATTTCTGGTGTGTTCAAAATTCCCTTTTAGTGAAATCAAAAATAGGGTGAACAGTAAATACCAACGTGTGACATTATTGTTGTTTAGTGGCTCAGTCGTGTCTGACTCTTTTGCAACCCCATGGACTGTACTCCGCTAAGCTCCCCTGTCCTTGGGATTTTCTGGGCAAGATCACTGGAGTGGGTTGCCATTTCCTAATCCAGGAGATCTTCCTGACCCAGAGATGGAAGTCTCCCACATTGCAGGCAGATTCTTTCATGCTGAGCCACTGGGGAAGCCCACTGGTGACATTACTAGATGAATAATAACTGAAATTGTACAGACTGAGTTCTATGTGAAAACGTATGCGTGGGGTGCTAAGTCACTTCAGTTGTGTCCAACTCTTTGCAACCCTATGGACTGTAGTCTGCCAGGCTCCTCTGTCCATGGGATTATCCAGGCAAGAATACTGGAGTGAGTTGCCATGCCGTCCTCCAAGAGATCTTCAAACCTGGGGATCAAACACCATCTCTTTGTCTCTAGCACTGGCAGGACAATTCTTTAGTGCACCTGGGAAGCCCCTATTTAAAAATATTGTGCACTTATAAAGTAAATCGGAGAAGGCAATGGCAACCTACTCCAGTACTCTTGTCTGGAAAATCCCATGGACAGAGGAGCCTAGTAGGCTGCAGTCCATGGGGTCGCTAAGAGTCAGATACAACTGAGTGACTTCATTTTCACACATTGGAGAAGAAATGGCAACCCACTCCAGGGTTCTTGCCTGGAGAATCCCAGGGATGGGGGAGCCTGGTGGGCTGCTGTCTACGGGGTCGCACAGAGTCGGACACAACTTAGCAGCAGCAAGAGCAGCAGCATAAACTAAATACTGCTCTTGATACTTGAAGAACCTGAAATTTGTAAGCTGTGTTATTTCTCCATCTTCTCTCTGCTGCCTCCTTCCTACTTCCCACAACTTTCAAACTTTCAGCCTAATGGGAAAAAGAGTAATAATGATGATGATGTGTGTGCTCAGTCCTGTTCAACTCCTTGCTATCCTATGAACCGTAGCCTGCCAGGCTCCTCTGTCCAAGGAATTTCCCAGGCAAGAATACTAGAGTGGGTTTCCATTTCGTACTCCAGAGGATCTTCCAAACTCAGGGATCTAACCCATGTCTCTTGCATCTCCTGCATTAGCAGGTGGATTCTTTACCACTAATGCCGCTTGGAAGTAATAATGATGACTCCACTTAAAGCAACTTTCCTGTGAACACTATCTTCTTTAATACCACAATAGCCATTATGAGAAAGATATTGTTACACACTGTGTATAGATTTTACTCTTTAGGAAATACCATATTTTATTTATTTTTCTAAATAAATACAATGTGCTCCAAGCCTCCTTTCTCATGGATTATCAGAATATTCAATCTTAGCCATTATTGAATATATCGGGTAAGATGATGTTAGCTAGAAGCAGAAGAAAACTGAACAAATAGTAACTTAAACCGTTGGACAGGATGGCCCACATGGATGTTAGCAACAGATGACACAGTCTCATATTTGAACTTGATATCCTCTGCTATCCTGGCCCAGGAAAAAAAAATGGGGCTTGTATTAATTCTAAAGGTCTGCCCTCCCCAGATAACTAAAGCTATCATGTAAAGCTCAGCAAACCAGGAAGTGGAATTCATGAAGTAAGATTAGTTGTTACTATTGTTTAAAAACTGAGGTACTTGCTACACCAGCCATTAGTGAATTTGGGGATCCTATGTGTATAGTATTGAAACCATACTGTGGGGTCAGACTGCCAGGGTTTGAATTCATTCTCTGCCACTTACTAGGTGCAGGTCCTTAGGCAAGGTACTTACCTTCATTATGTCTCAGTTTCCTTATTGGGATGTTGAGAAGACAAATGTAAAGACACTTGTAAAGCACTAAGATTTTCATATAACTTTTTAACTTGGCTTACTTGTACCTCTGGGATCCAAGGATAAAACTCTATTTCCATATAATTGGTTTCCTTCAGAATCATAAGTATTTTGTTATATAAACATAGAAACATTACTTTGAGAAAGGGGTCCATAGGCTTTATCAGAATGTCAATGGAGTTCACCCATGACACCAAAAGAAAAAACATGGTTAAGAATTTAGAATACTCCCCAACACTTACTTCTAAGATATATGGCATATTAAGTGGGACTTTTCCATGTCTCTTGGCAGAAGCTCTAAAGCGGAGAAAAATAGATGCCAAGTCCCCTGAGCATTCTAAAAAAAAACAATGCTAGATCATCCGCACAGGGCATGCTAGGAAAATGTGAAGCCCATTTTGCAACCTTTAGTCTACAAGTACCTTCAGGGAATGATATGGCAGAATTGATCAAGAAAGATTGGAGAACGGAAATGCCTCCGAGGCATTTTTCTGGAGTGCTATGCATTTTTTTCTCCTCTCCCATAATGGAAAAAGAAGTTATTGTTTACTCGCTAAGTCACGTCTGACTCTTTGCGGACTCTGGGGACTGTAGCTCCTCTGTCCATGGGATTTCCCAGGCGAGAATACTGGAATGGGTTACCATTTCCTACTCCAGGGGAGCTTCTCAACCCAGGGATCAAACCTGAGTCTCCTGTATTGGCAGGCAGATTCTTTACCACTGAGCCACCAGGGAAGCCTGGAGAGAAAAGAGTACTTGCTTATTTCATCCCACCCCCAACATGAGCCTAGTGAAAGAACTTTAAGAAACTCAGACAGGAATTCCCTGGTGGCCAAATGGTTAGGGCTCCATACTTCCACCATAGGGGATGCAGGTTCAATCCCTGGTCAGGGAACTAAGATCCCACATACTGTGTGATGCAGCCAAAACAAAACAAAACAAAACCCCACTCAATTTGACCTCTGTGCCAGTAGTTTGTGTCACCTGGGAGAATCTAAAGGCAATAGACTATCCAAAGAGGCATTTGATGACACAGCAGAAAGAGAGGACTGCAGCAGAAGGCCTATACGTGGTTTGCAAGGAAAATT
>NW_017199585.1:0-7282 GCF_001704415.2 Capra hircus
ACTTCTTGAGTTGCAGCAAGGGTGTGAAGAACCCTTTGGAAGTTCCAGAGGTTTGGTGAATATCCTGGAGACGCCTCAGCGGAATTGGGCCTCATCTCGCCTGGAGGGGAGAACCTCCTGGATTTTCTCGAGTTGCGGCAGGTGCTCTCGACTTACGACGGGGACCTCAGGGACCCGCTCTGGTGGCCTCAGGAGAGTTCAGTCCCATGCTAGTTGCTCTGGGGCCTCTTGGGATTCCTCTCCGTCAATATCGGGGCCTAAGACCTTGTGTGGAGTCGGTGCCAGAACCTGACGTTTCCTCTCCAGTGCTGACATGGATCTTGGGGGCACTTCTAGAGTCTCCCCAAGGGAGTCAGTCCTCGTCTCGTGTGGGGGCATGGACGTGCGCTTTCCTCCGAGCTCTAGCAGTAGTGTCACGCATCCCTTCGCGTGGATTAAGTGATCAGGGGGCTTTCCCTCGAGGCTTCCCCACGAGGCTTTCCCACGAGGCTTTCCCACAGGGCTGTCCCACGTGCCACCGTGGTGTGAGTCGATCCTCGACTTGAAAGTCGAGGCAGTGCAGGGAAAACAGGTTTCCCTGGAATGGACTGAGACATCTGGGGACTCTGGGAATGCGGACTGATCCTGGAGTTCCTCTCGCCTTTCCTGTGGAGAGCGCCTCCTCTTGAGATGCGACGGGAACTCCGGGAATTCTTTCCCGACCACGCAGGAAAGGATCCCTCCTCTCGAGCTAGGAGGCGGAAACGGGGCTCCTCTGGATGTGGGCGGGCCTCTCGTGCTTCCTCTCGAGTGGAGACGGGTATGTCGGGGATCTTCTTGAGTTGCAGCATGGTTTTGAAGGACCATTTGGAAGTTCCAGAGGTTAGGTGTGATTAGCCTTGAGACACCTCTGCGGAAATGGGCCTCAACTCGCCTTTAGGGGAGAACCACCTGGATTTTCTCGAGTTGCGGCAGGTGCTCTCGACTTACGTCGGGAACCTCAGGGACCCGCTCTGGTGGCCTCAGGAAAGGCCAGTACCCATGCGAGTTGCTTGGGCGCCTCTCGGGATTCCTATCCAGTCGATGCTGGGGCCTAAGACCTTGGGTGGAGTCGGTGCTGGAAACTGAGGGTTTCCTCTTCAGTGCAGACATGGGATCTTGGGTTACTTCTGGAGGCTCTCCAGGGGAGTCAATCCTCGTCTCGAGTCGGGGCATGCACGAGCGCTTTCCTCCCGAGCTGCAGCAGCAGTGTGGCGCTTCCCTTCGCGTGGATCAACGGATCTGTGGCTTTCCCTCGAGGCTTTCCCACGAGGCTTTCCCACTGGGCTGCCCCACGTGCAACTATGGTGTGAGTCGATCCTCGTCTTGAAAGTCGAGGCAGTGCAGGGAATACAGGTTCCCTGGAATGGGCTGAGACATATGGGGGACTCAGGGAATGGTGGCACGACCCTGGGAGTTCCTCTCGCCTTTCCTGTGGAGAGCGCCTCCTCTTGAGATGCGACGAGAACGCCGGGAATTCTTTCCCGACCACGCAGGGAAAGGATCCCTCCTCTGGAGCTAGGAGGCGGAAACGGGGCTCCTCTTGATGTGGGCGAAACTCTTGTGCTTCCTCTCGAGTGGAGACACGTAAGTCGGGGGAACTTCTTGAGTTGCCCGCAAGGGTGTGAAGGACCCTTTTGAAGTTCCAGAGGTTAGGTGTGATTAGGCCTCGAGACGCCTCAGCGGAAATGGGCCTCATCTCGCCTGGAGGGGAGAATCTCCTGAATTTTCTCGAGTTGCGGCAGGCGATCTCGACTTACGACGGGGACCTCAGGGTCCCGCTCTGGTGGCCACAGGAAAGGCCAGTCCCCAAGCGAGTTGCTCGGGGGCCTCTCGGGATTCCTCTCCCGTCGATCCTGGGGCCTAAGACCTTGTGTGGAGTCTGTGCCGGAACCTGAGGATTGCTCTCCAGTGCTGACATGGATCTTGGGGTACTTCTGGAGTCTCTCCAGAGGAGTCAGTCCTCGTCTCGAGTGGGGGCATGCACGTGCGCTTTCCTCCCGAGCTGTAGCAGCAGTGTCACGCTTCCCTTCACGTGGATCAAGCGATCTGTGGCTTTCCCTCGAGGCTTTCTAAAGAGGCTTTCCACGAGGCTTTCCCACAGGGCTATCCCACGTGCCACCGTGGTGTGAGTCGATCCTCGGCTTGAAAGTCGAGACAGTGCAGGGAAAACACATTTCCCTGGAATGGACTGAGACATCCAGGGGACTCTGGGAATGGTGGCACGACCCTGGAGTTCCTCTCGCCTTTCCTGTGGAGAGCGCCTCCTCTTGAGATGGGACGGGAACACCGGGGAATTCTATCCCGACCACGGAGGGAAAGGATCCCTCCTCTCGAGCTAGGAGGCGGAAATGGGGCTCCTCTGGATGTGGGTGGGACTCTCGTGCTTCCTCTCGAGTGGAGACGGGTATGTCGGGGAACTTCTTGAGTTGCAGCAAGGGTGTGAAGGACTCTTTGAAAGTTCCAGAGGTAAGGTGTGATTAGCCTCGAGATACCTTAGCGGAAATGGGACTCAGCTCGCCTGGAGGGGAGAACCTCCTGGATTTTCTCGGTGTTGCGGCAGGTGCTCTCGACTTACGACGGGGACCTCAGGGACCCGCTCTGGTGGCCTCAGGAAAGGCCAGTCCCCATGCTAGTTGCTCTGGGGCCTCTTGGGATTCCTCTCCCGTCAATATCGGGGCCTAAGGCCTTGTGTGGAGACGGTGCCAAACTTGAGGTTTCCTCTCCGGTGCTGACATGGATCTTGGGGTACTTCTGGAGTCTTCTCAGGGGAGTCAGTCCTCGTCTCGAGTGGGGGCATGCACGTGCGCTTTCCTCCCGAGCTGTAGCAGCAGTGTCGCGCTTCCATTCGCGAGGATCAAGGGATCTGTGGCTTTCCCTCGAGGCTTTCCCACGAGGCTTTCCCACGAGGCTTTCCCACGAGGCTTTCCCACAGGGCTGTCCCACGTGCCACCTTGGTGTGAGTCGATCCTCGGCTTGAAAGTCGAGGAAGTGCAGGGAAAACAGGATTCCCTGGAATGGACTGAGACATCTGCGGGACTCTGGGAATGGTGGCACGACCCTGGAGTTCCTCTCGCCTTTCCTGTGGAGAGCGCCTCCTCTTGAGATGCGACGGGAACGCCGGGAATTCTTTCCCGACCACGCAGGGAAAGGATCCCTCCTCTCGAGCTAGGAGACGGAAACGGGGCTCCTCTGGATGTGGGCGGGACTCTCGTGCTTCCTCTGGAGTGGAGACGGGTATGTCGCGGAACTTCTTGAGTTGCAGCAAGGGTGTGAAGGACCCTTTGGAAGTTCCAGATGTTAGTTGTGATTAGCCTCGACACGCCTCTCCGGAAATGGGCCTCATCTCGCCTGGAGGGGAGAACCTCCTGGATTTTCTCGAGTTGCGGCAGGTGCTCTCGACTTACGACGGGCACCTCAGGGACCCGCTCTGGTGGCCTCAGGAAAGGCCAGTCCCCATGCGAGTTGATCGGGGGCCTCTCGGGATTCCTCTCCCGTCAATGCTGGGGCCTAAGTCCTTGGGTGGAGTCAGTGCCAGAACCTGAGGATTCCTCTCCAGTGCTGCCATGGATCTTGGAGTACTTCTGGAGTCTCCCCAGTGGAGTCAGTCCTCGTCTCGAGTGGAGGCATTCACGTGCGCTTTCCTCCCGGATGTAGCAGCAGTGTCGCGCTTCCCTTCGCGTGGATCAAGGGATCAGGGGCTTTCCCTCGAGGCTATCCAACGCGGCTTTCCCACGAGGCTTTCCCACAGGGCTGTCCCACGTGCCACCGTGGTGTGAGTCGATCCGCGGCTTGAAAGTCGAGGCAGTGCACGGAAAACAGGTTTTCCTGGAATGGACAGCGACATCTGGGGGACTCTGGGAATGGTGGCACGACCCTGGAGTTCCTCTCGTCTTTCTTGTAGAGAGTGCCTCCTCTTGAGATGGGACGGGAACACCGGGAATTCTTTCCCGACCACGCAGGGAAAGGATCCCTCCTCTCGAGCTAGTAGGCGGAAACCTGGCTCCTCTGGATGTGGGCGGGACTCTCGTGCTTCCTCTCGACTGGAGACGGGTATGTCGGGGAACTTCTTGAGTTGCAGCAAGGGTGTGAAGGACCCTTTGGAAGCTCCAGAGGTTAGGTGTGATTAGCCTCGAGACGCCTCAGCGGAAATGGGCCTCATCTCGCCTGGAGGGGAGAACCTCCTGGATTTTCTCGAGTTACGGCAGGTGCTCTCGACTTACGACGGAGACCTCAGGGACCCTCTCTGGTGGCCGCAGGAAAGGCCAGTCCCCATGCGAGTTGCTCGGGGGCATCTCGGGATTCCACTACCGTCGATGCCCGGGCCTAAGACCTTGTTTGGAGTCGGTGCCGGAACCTGAGGATTCCTCTCCAGTGCTGACTTGGATATTGGGGTACTTCTGGAGTCTCCCCAGGGGAGTCAGTCCTCGTGTCGAGTGGGGGCATGCACGAGCGCTTACCTCCCGAGCTGTAGCAGCAGTGTCATGCTTCCCTTCGCGTGAATCAAGGGAACAGTGGCTTTCCCTCGAGGCTTTCCCTAGAGGCTTTCCCACCAGGCTTTCCCACGAGGCTTTACCACAGCGCTATCCACGTGCCACCATGGTGTGAGTCGATCCTCGGCTTGAAATTTGAGGCAGTGCCAGGAAAACAGGCTTCCCTGGAATGGCCTGAGACATCTGGGCGACTCTGGGAATGGTGGAAGGACCCTGGAGTTCCTGACGCCTTTCCTGTGGAAAGCCTACCCTCTTGAGATGCGACGGGAACGCCGGGAATTCTTTCCCGACCATGCAGGGAAAGGATCCCTCCTCTCGTGCTATGAGGCGGAAACGGGGCTCCTCTGGATGTGGGCGGGACTCTCGTGCTTCCTCTCGAGTGGAGACGGGTATGTCGGGGAACTTCTTGAATTGCAGCAAGGATGTGAAGGACGTTTTCGAAGTTCCAGAGGTTAGGTGTGATTAGCCTGGGGACGCCTCAGAGGAAACGGGCCTCATCTCGCCTGGAGGGGAGAACCTCCTGGATTTTATCGAGTTGCGGCAGTTGCTCTCGACTTATGACGGGGACCTCAGGGACCCGCTCTGATGGCCTCAGGAAAGGCCAGTCCCCATGCGAGTTGCACGGGGGCCTCTCGGGATTCCTCTCCAGTGGATGCCGGGGCCTAAGATCTTGTGTGGAGTAGGTGCCGGAACCTGAGCATTCCTCTCAAGTGCTGAGATGTATTTTGGGGTACTTCTGGAGTCTCCCCAGGGGAGTCAGTCGTCGTCTCGTGTGGGGGAATGCACGTGCGCTTTCCTCCCGAGCGAAGCAGCAGTGTCACGCTTCCCTTTGCGTGGATCAAGGGATCAGGGGCTTTCCCTCGAGGCTTTCCCACAGGGCTTTCCCACGAGGCTTCCCCACAGGGCTGTCCCACGTGCCACCGTGGTGTGAGTCGATCCTCCCTTGAAAGTCGAGGCAGTGCAGGGAAAAAAGGTTTCCCTGCAATGGCCTGAGAAATCAGGGGGACTCTGGGAATGGGGCCTGATCCTGGAGTTCCTCTCGTCTTTCCTGTGGAGAGCGCCTCCTCTTGAGATGCGACAGGAATGCTAGGAATTCTTTCCCGACCACGCAGGGAAAGGATCCCTCCTCTCGAGCTAGCAGTCGGAAACGGGGCCACTCTGGAAATGGGCGGGACTCTCATGTTACTCTTGAGTGGAGACCGGTATGTCGGGGAACTTCTTGAGTTGCAGCAAGGGTGTGAAGGACCCTTTGGAAGTTCCAGATGTTAGATGTGATTAGCCTCGAGACGCCTCAGCGGAAATGGGCCTCATCTCGCCTGGAGGGGAGAACCTCCTGGATTTTCTCGAGTTGCGGCAGGTGCTCTCAACTTACGACGGGGACCTCAGGGACCCGCTCTGGAGGCCTCAGGAAAGGTCAGTCCCCATGCGAGTTGCTCGGGGGCCTCTCGGGATTCCTCTCCCTTCGATGCCGGTGCCTAAGATCTTGTGTGGAGTCGGTGCTGGAACCTGAGGATTCCTCTGCAGTGCTGACATGGATCCTGGGGTACTTCTGGAGTCTCCCCAGGGGAGTCACTCGTCGTCTCGAGTGCGGGTATGCACGTGCGCTTTCCTCCCGAGCTGAAGCAGCAGTGTCACGCTTCCCTTTGCGTGGATCAAGGGATCAGGGGTTTCCCTCGAGGCTTTCCATCGAGGCTTTCCCACGAGGCTTTCCCACAGGGTTGTCCCACGTGCCACCGTGGTGTGAGTCGATCCTCGGCTTGAAAGTCGAGGCAGTGCAGGGGAAACAGGTTTCCCTGGAATGGACTTGACATCTGCGGGATCTGGGAATGGTGGCACGACCCAGGAGTTCCTCTCGCCTTTCCGGTTGAGAGCGCCTCCTCTTGAGATGCGACGGGAACGCCGGGAATTCTTTCCCGAGCACGCAGGGAAAGGATCCCTCCTCTCGAGCTAGGAGGCTGAAACGGGGCTCCTCTGGATGTGGGCGGGACTCTCGTGCTTCCTCTCGAGTGGAGACGGGTATGTCGGGGAACTTCTTGAGTTGCAGCAAGGGTGTGAAGGACCCTTTGGAAGTTCCAGATGTTAGATGTGATTAGCCTGGAGACCCCTAAGCGGAAATGGGCCTCATCTCGCCTGGAGGGGAGAACCTCCTGGATTTTCTCGAGTTGCGGCAGGTGCTCTCGACTTACGACGGGGACCTCAGGGACCCGCTCTGGTGGCCTCAGGAAAGGCCAGTCCCCTTGCGAATTGCTCGGGGGCCTCTCAGGATTCCTGTCCCGTCTATGCCGGGGCTAAGATCTTGTGTGGAGTAGGTGCCGGAACCTGAGCATTCCTCTCCAGTGCTGACATGGATCTTGGGGTACTTCTGGAGTCTCCCGAGGGGAGTCAGTCGTCGTCTCGAGTGGGGGAATGCACGTGCGCTTTCCTCCCGAGCTGAAGCAGCAGTGTCACGCTTCTTTTTGCGTGGATCAAGGGATCAGGGGCTTTCCTCGAGGCTTTCAACGAGGTTTTCCCACGAGGCTTTCCCACAGGGCTGTCCACGTGCCACCCGTGGTGTGAGTCGATCCTCGGCTTGAAAGTCGAGGCAGTACAGGAAAAACAGGATTCCCTGGAATGGACTGAGACATCTGGGGGGACTCTGGGAATGTGGCACGACCTGGAGTTCTCTCCCGCCTTTCCTGTGGAAAGCGCCTCCTCTTGAGATGCGACGGGAACGCCGGGAATTATTTCCCGAACCACGAAAGGAAAAGGACCCCTCCTCTCAAGCTACGAGT
>NW_017199586.1:0-29764 GCF_001704415.2 Capra hircus
CACAAAGGTACTTCTAAGTCAAGCTTAGTTTTTCCAGTAGTCATGTATGGGTGTGAGAACTGAACTATAAAGAAAGCTGGGTGCCAAAGAATTGATGCCTTTGACCTGTGGTGTTGGAGAAGACTCTTGAGAGTCCCTTGAACTGCAAGGAGATCCAACCAGTCCAACCTAAAGGAAATCAGTCCTCAATATTCATTGTAAGGACTGATGTTGCATCTGAAACTCCAGTGCTTTGGCCACCTGATGTGAAGAACTGACTCTTTTGAAAAGACCCTGATGCTGGGAATCATTGAAGGTGGGAGGAGAAGGGGACGAGAGAGGAAGAGATGTTTATATGGCATCACCGATTCAATGGTCATGAGTTTGAGTAGGCTCCAGGAGTTGGTGATGGACAGGGAAGCCTGGCATACAGTCCATGAGGTCGCAAAGAGTCAGAGCGACTGAGTGAACTGAACTTAGAGGTCACTTTGCTTATCAGGCTGTTGGACATTTGCTTCAGCAAGCAAGGAATGGAAGTCTCACTATTCACGTGGAAAGCACCAGGCTTGGGGGAGGGTGGGGACCAGCAACACCTATCTTGATTTAGTTCCCTGATAAAATGACACCATATCGCCACAGCTCCTCACCTGGATTGCTCTTTCTGACTCTCTGCTACTTAAAGCAGCATGACTGCAGCTGGACCACGTTGTGCGTTGCATTCCTGGTGCTGGGCCGTGGCCTTGGGCTCTCTGGACCAGCCTCCCCACTTCTAAGTCACAGAAGCCAAGGCCAGCACTTAATTCCTCTGCATCCTCACTTCCCAGGATGGTACCAAGCCTTGCAGATTTGATTCGGTTTGCTTTATGACACAATGCATAGCTGATATTTGTAAATGTTCCATGAGTGTTTGAGGAACAATTCTCCAATTATGGAGCCCAGTGTTCTCTGTGTTTACATTATATCAAGTCTGTGGGTTGTGTTGGTCAAATCCATGCACTTGCTGAGTTCTTATTGAACCCGCCAGTCACTGAGACATGTTACAGTCTCCCACTATGATACTCTGATGGTGGATCTATCAAGCTCTCCTTACAATTCTGTTCCTTTTTGCTTTACAAAGATGTATTTTTGACGCTATTTCATCAGAGGCATGAAATCTAGAACTGTTATAGCTTCATAGTGAACCATCGAGGGCTTCCCCAATAGCTTAGTGATAAAGAATCTGCCTGCCAATGCAGCAGACACGGGTTCGACCCCGGGTTGGGAAGATCCCCTGGAGGAGGGCATGGCAACTCACTCCAGTATTCTTGTCTGGAGAATCCCATGGACAGAGGAGCCTGGTGAGCTACAGTCCAAAGGGTCACAAACAACTGGATATGACTGATGGATTGAGCACATAGAGAACCGAGTTATTAATCACGAAGAAGTAGGTTTCAGTAATCTGAATGTTATTGGCCTCAGGTTCTGTTTTGGCTAATATTAGTGTAACTTGATAAGCTTTCTTTTGGTTAGTAGTGTGTACCTTGTACCTTTCCACACATCCTTACGCGCCTGTCTCTGCTATGTTTGAGATGTGCTCTTGGAAACAGCATAGAGTGCAAATCACTTTGTTTTCTCTCCTATAGGCAATCATTGTCTTTTAACTGTAGAGTTTAGCTCTAGTATGTTTCAACTTATTTCTACCATCTGGTTTTGTGCTTTTTGTTTGTCCCATTTTTTCTGTTTCTTTTTATCACCTCCTCTTTCGATTTCTTTAAATGTGTGTGTGGCTGGGGGCTCTTCATTGCAAGAGCATGTTTTATTTTCTGTAAAATATGCATACCACAGGGTTTGTTGTCAGTATTGAATGAGATGAACAAAGTGACATGAAATGCCTATCCAGTGCCTAACACAGAGTAAGCCCTCCTAAATGGGAACTATTATTAGAAGTCCGAGTACTCTTTCATCTTTAGTGTTCCCTTGTATCTTGCGGTTCCGCTTCTGTTGTTCTCCTTTCTGCTGACAATATCCCATTTGTTGTCAGTCCCTTTTCTTTCATTTCTCCTTTACGGCCATTTGATTTCCTGTTTCCGCTCAGCCCTCCATCCCCAAGGCAGCTCGGTGGTGAAGCCCTTCGGGGAGGAGTCTATGTGCTGCGGCTCTGTGGCACAGTAGGTGCGGGAGAAGACAGTGGCACCTTGACTGAATCCCATTCCACAAGGTGATGGAGGTCCCCCCCAACACGGGGCTGCATTTGCGTGTCATTCTAGGCTGGCCACAGTGAAATGGAATCAGCTGCGATCATCAGTTTCTGTGAAATGGGTATAAGGCCGCAGAACCCACCAGCTAGGAAACAGTTTAATTCCTTGTGTCTCTTCCTAGAGAGGATGGCGGATCCTGGCTGTCTGCTCTCAAGAAGTTGTCCGCTGTGAGAGTGTGGGTGTCACCATACTAGGAATTTGTGTATGTACTAAGCAGAGCCTGGAAAGAGGAACCATTTGTACTCAAACACATTGTGGTCAGAAGAAAACTTTGTTATCATTGTTGTGACAGAACTGCAGCTAAATTTAGCAAGCAGGTACTTTGTGTGTGTGCCTGTGCACATGTGTGATGCCTGGAGAAAGTAACACATTATGTTTCCAAAAAGCAAAATGTCCCCAGACCAAAAAGAAAAGCTTCTTCTTACCTGGTATTTGATTGCCATGACCATTCCTCACCCCACTTACTTCATATCTTCGCTTTTTCTCTGTCCTGTGTAGCATGACATTCTTTCGAAAGAGATTATATCACTAGAGGAACACTGGAAACTTGATGGAGTTTTGGGTCTTCTTCTGTTCTCTGGTGGTTTTCTGTGCTTGGATGGAAATAAACTGAGGTGTTGAGCATCTGTATTTTGAATGGGCTTCACACAAATATGAGAGTCTAATCTCTTTTTAAATTAATTAATTGATTTTAATTGGAGGATAATTACAACAGTGTGATGGGTTTTGCCACACATCAACGTGAATCAGAAGCCCCTTTACCACCTCCCTCCCCACCCTCTCCCCTCTGGGTTGTTCCCAGAGCACCGGCTTTGGGTGTCCTGCTTCATGCATGGAACTTGGCCACTGGCCGTCTATTTTACATATGGTAATGTACATGTTTCAATACTATTCTCTCAAATCATCCCATAATCTTTTGATAGCAATTTTGTATATATTTTTATTCTTCACAGTAAGCAGTTAAATAGATGCTCTCAGTATTTTTTGAAATGTGTTCCAAAATTGCAATATCAGCTTACAATGTGAATGAGATGCTATACCTCCCTGTTAGCATGTACAGTAACAAAAGGCCTCTCTGGGATTCACATGTTCTAAAAATACAAACTATATATAATGTATCATAACTGTTGTCACCAAAGTGAATGTTTCTGCCAGTGTGGAAAATAGGAGTTTAATTTCTTGAAATCCACAGAACAGATGTGGAGAAGAAGGTGAGATAAACATATGCTGGAGGGGCTTCCCTGGTGGTCCAGTGGTTATGAATCTTCTGTCCAGTGCAGAGAACATGGTTTCCATCCCTGGTCGGGGAACCAAGATCCTATGTGCCCCAAGGCAACTAAACCCGCATGTTGAAATGAAGACCAGTGCAGCAAACACAATAAAACCCCAAAATATATGCCGGAGGCCTGGTGCAGAGTGAAACCCACCTAGAGTCGTGAGACAGTTTTAGGAAAAAGTAGGAAAAGGAATAGAGGAGAGAGAGGGAGGAAATGGGAGAGTGGGTATTTATAATTTTTTATATTTTTAGGGTGCATCAAGTTTTAGTTGCACACTTGGGGTCTTTGACCTTCATTGTGGCATGCAGTTGTTTGTTTGTTTGTTTGTTTTCTTTAGACACAGCATGAAGGATCTAGTTCCCTGACCCAGGACTGAACCCAGAGCCCCTGTATTGGGAGCATGGAATCTTTACCACTGAACCACCAGGGAACTCCTGGGTCTTCCAGGTGTAGTAGTCAGGTAAGAATTTGATTTGAAATGACTCTGAGAGGGTGTTACCTCCCCTAATACGTTCTAGGCCTGTGGCTCTCAAATTTTTTTTATCTCAGGACAACTTTAAACTCTTAAAAATTTTTGGGAACCGCAGTTCACCTTTGTTTCCCCGTCTTCCACAGGTGTTCATCCCAAGGGCATTCCTTCCTTAACAGCCTGCACTCTGAACTACCTCAGAGTTCACTTCCTGGGAAGATTAACCTATGACAAGTGTCTAGCCCAGGAACTTCCATATTTATGCAATTTACTTTCCACAGTAAGGGATATACATGACTTCAAATAAGTAAGTTTAATGCTTATGTGGGGATTATTTGTTTTGTAAACAATTTTTTAAAAATCTCATAAGGTAGTTCTTGGATAATATAGCTTAGGAAAATATGGCATAATCATTAGGGAAATGCAAATCAGAACCACAATGAGGTACCTCTTCCCACTCATCAGGATGACTATTATTTTAAAAGAAAAGAAAAGAACAAGTTTTGACGAGGATCTAGAGAAGTTGCAATGCTAGGTCACTGCTGGTAGGAATATAAAATGACGAAGCTCCTGTGGAAAACTGGCTACTGTGAAAAGTCTGGCAGTTGCTTGAAAAGTTAAAACAGGGTTGTCATATGATCCACACATTCTATTTTATATATCTAAAAGAATTGAAAGCAGTGACTTTAACAGGCATTTGTACATCCATGTTCATACCACCATTTTTCACAACAGCTGAAACATGGGAGCAGCCTAAACATCCCTTGGCGGGTGGATGGATGATCAAAATGTAGTGGAATATTATTCAGTCTTAAAAAGGAAGGAAATTCTGACAATGCGAAAACAATGATGAAGACTTAAGACTTTATGCTACATGAAATTAGCCAGTAACAAATGGACAAATACTGTCTTATTCCTCTTATCTGAGTTATCTAGAAGAGTCAGATTCATAGAAACAGAAAGAACAGTGGTGGTTGCCAGAGGCTGGAGGGGAGGGAAGACTGGGGAGCTTTACATAATTCACACAGCATTCTCAGATTGGGATGATGAAAAAGTTCTGGAGATGGATATTAGTGATGGTTGCACAGCAATGTAAATATTCTTAATGTCACTGAATTGTACACTTAAAAATGGAAAAATTTTGTGTTACGAATATTTTAATACCAAATACTTTTTTAAAACTAAGTATAAATATGTCTAGAATCTTGCAATACATTAGTAAGTTGGTTTCATAAAATAGTTAATGAGTCATTCCTTTTCATTGCCAAATAATAGTTCATTGTAGGGATAGTCATTGGAAGGACTGATGCTGAAACTGAAGCTCCCAATACTTTGACCACCTCACGTGAAGAGCCAACTAATTGGAAAAGACCCTGCTCCTGGGAAAGGTTGAGGGCAGAAGGAGAAGGGGATGAGAGAGGATGAGATTGTTGGATGGCATCACCAACTCAATGGACATGAGTTTGAGCAAACTCCTGGAGATTGTGAAGTACAGGGGTGCCTGGCATGCTGCAATCCATGGGGTCGCACAGAGTCAGACACAACTGAACGACTGAACAACAACAACCACCTTATAAATATTAAGCTAAGTGAGCGAAGTTAGTCGCACAAAAACCACGTATTGCAAGATGTCTGGAGCAAGTCCTTAGAGTCGGAGACTAGTTTAGTGCTTGCCTAGTGCTGGGAGGAGATGTGGGAAGGAAAGAGGAAAGGCTGCAAAGTGGTGTTAATGGACAAAGGGTGTTTTGAGGCAGTGATGATAAGGTTTTAAGTTGATTGTGGTGGTGATTCTACAACTCAATGGCAATACCGAAAATCATTGAATTCACTTTATATCTCAATAACGCTTTTGTTAACAAAAAGATTCATGAAAACCAAAATCATAGAAAAGTCTCTTGAAGACTATCTTTCCTGATTGACCTAAGAAATTAGCCTTTTATGCCTCTGTGTGGAAAGGTTCATGAATTTTCTTGTATTTCCCTTTAATCATTCAGTAAATATTTATTGCCAATTTTCTGTGGGCAAATAACACTATTGAATGACATAGTGATCTACAAAAAATAGTCTTAAAACATGGTGTCTGCCTTTCAGAAGCTTTCTCTCTGATTGAGACAAGCCATACACACACGAAATGAAAATAATTAAGGCTGTGCCACATCGGAGTTCAATTATTGACTCATGTCCATTTGCCACACACTATAAACAGAAAGCATTTTTATTGTAAAATTAGCAATAATGAAAATAAGTTTTCAGAGTGGTTAAGAGCAAGGGCTCTGGACCAAGACTGTCTGGTCT
Organism: Capra hircus; assembly: GCF_001704415.2. Classification (NCBI taxonomy): domain Eukaryota; kingdom Metazoa; phylum Chordata; class Mammalia; order Artiodactyla; family Bovidae; genus Capra; species Capra hircus. The sequence continues at coordinate 6,258 of NW_017199586.1, forward strand.
GAATCTTGGCTCCATCATTTGCCAACTGTGTGGCCTTGTGCAAGTTAGTTAACTTGTCTGTGCCTCAGCGTCCTCCTGTTGAAAATAGGGATGATTATGATAATAATGGCACCTACTTCAGAGAGTTGTTGTGAGGATTAGATGTGTTAATACAGATAAAGTGCTCAGAACAGATCCTCGCACATAGTAAATGCTCAATGAAAGTATTAGTTACCATTATTTCCAGAAAACTGTGGGTGACCTCTTTGATGAATATTGAATATTTGTGCAGTGAAAAGCTTTAAACCTACATTAAAGATACTTCTTAACGGAGCTGAAACCCTATGCTGGAGATTTTGGCAACACATATGGCACGTGTCATTCAGGATGTCATAGTTTTATTGGTTCAAGGCTGTTATGTTCTGAGCCCATATCTCCGAACTGACCGAGAGAGCATGCCCACCATGGTAATGCAAAGGCAAGAAGGGAGTTTGTTTATTCCTAGCGCGCTAGGGCCCAAGTCTCATCCCGCACAAGGGAATCCGACAAGAGCCTCGAACAAAGGAGTATGGCAGCTTATATACAGGCAGTTCTTTGTCTCAGTTACAGGAGTAGCTGGCGTTATATGATTGGCCAGGCAGGATGAGCACGTATCTTGTCTCTTTCTGGTAAACATGACTCAGGTCCTAGAGACTGTCGTTTGGTACCCTAACATTCCCCCCTGTCCTTAGATCATATAGAGGAATCTTCCTCTTGGTCCTGAGACACAGTTTGATATTGTTGTCGAAGCAGAAACAGCTGTACTCTATTTATGTGTTTCTTTACAAAGGCTACAAGTCTATTGATAATACATGGGCCAAAGGTAAGCATTAGTAAAAGTACTAGCAGGGGTCCTAGCAAGGTGGAGATTAAGGTAGTCAGCCAAGGGGATTGTTGAAACCAAGATTTAAACCATCTCTGTTGAGCCTCACGTTCTCGTTTACGTTGGGCTAGTCCTTTTCTCACTTTGGCCATAGATTTTTTAACTATTTCTGTATGATCAGCATAGAAACAGCACTCTTTTCTTAGGGCAGCACAGAGTCCCCCTTGTTGCAGAAAGAGCAGATCTAATCCCCTCCTGTTTTGACAGAACTACTTCAGATAGAGAAGTTAGAGACTGATTTTAAATGACTAATAGATTGCTCTATATGGGTAATGTCTTTATCTATGGCCACTCTCAGGGAGTTAAATCCTTGGCTTTGCAGGGACAGAGCTATTATTCCAGTTCCAGCCCCGGCTATTTCAAGACCGAACATAGTTGCTATGGTTATGGCGGTAAGAGGTTCCCTCTTAACTTTATAAGTTTTTTTTGGGAGGATTTAGAGTTAATTTTTGGGCCCAATAATCATATATTGCTTTTTCTGGTTGGTATCAGAATCTTTGGCACGACAGCCACCATAACACAGAATTCTTTTTTGGGGTCAAAGATTGAGCTATGCAGGCATGGAGTTAGCCCCGTGTGTGAACAGACCCACCATCTCCCCATTTGAGGCATTAACCATTTAGCTACAGGCAAATCATCAGGCTCGACGACATGCACACAAAGTGGAGACTTCGCTGGTAACACCGTGCCCATGCATAAGCCCTTTCCCCATACCTCTTTCATCGTAAGACCCACCTTTCGGTCCCCCCAATGACATTGAGGAGGATCGGTGCTGTTGGCCCAGTCATAAGAGGCGTTGAGGCCTACTGCTTCATAATAAGGGGGAATTAAGTTGTAACATAACCAACAAGATTTAGTTGCCTCAGGATGGGTCTGATTCAGGGTGGCATAAGCTGCCCTAATCAGCTTCCATAGGGGATCTATTTTAGCGAGCGCTTCTGCTTCAGGGCTCACTGCCAAAGATGTTGGCATGGAAGTCGATTAGGCGGGGGGTTACAGCCAGCTTTTCTACTTTGTTGGGCCCGATACTGTGTACAAGAATTGGCTCTAAGACCTGGCTCACTACTATAATCCCTTTGCCATCAACCCCAAACCCTTCTGATTCCCTCGTCTGTAGCCCCCAAGATAGGCCAGAGATCCAGGTCCCCTCTTTTTTGCTTTTTTTCTGGATTGAACCTTATTCTAACTTGGGCATAATTGCAACTTTCACAGCTAAAAGTTGGATCTCCGAGGACCCTAGGGAGGGGCTTGGCGAATGAAAAATTAAGTAAATCTCGATTTCCTACTTCCCAGCGCAGAGGTCCATCATTAGAAGTAACACAATCCCAAGTTTTACAATAAGAGTCTTGTGCCCCCCCACAGGTCTTCCAGTCATGTCTGGGTGCGCCTGGGCATGCCCAGAACCCTAGTTCTCGGAGATAACCCCTAGCCCAAGGCAATTTGCCATCGGCTTAAGGTCAAAGTACAAGTCTGGCCACCATGTGTTTGGTGGATGTATGGCGGTAGTGGAGTTTAGCACCTCTCGTGTTAGTCCATTTTGCAGCTTCCAGGTGATTTTGACGGGTTGATGCGGGTTCACACTGGCAGCTCTGGAGCAGAGTAACTGGGTCATCCACAAGACGGCCCAGCCGAGCTGTCCTGGTCCTGTTGGCACCTTCGAAGCTTTAGCCTTAGGGGGTTGGACGGGTGCAGAGATGCTTCTCATTTTTTCTTAGCATCTTCCTGCTCTGCTGAAGCAGCTGGGTGTACGTGGTTGCACTGCACCCAAGGCCCGATACCATCGACCTTTAGGGCAGTTGGGGTGGTAAGAAGAACATAAGGACCCTTCCATTTGGGTTCTAGTGCCTTGGTTTGGTGCCTTTTGACCCATACCCAATCTCCTGGGCCAATGTCATGTGAGGGAATAGTTCCCTTATTTTGACCCACATGTATTTCCTGGAGCAGTTTCCAGACACGAGAGGGCACCTTGCTTAAGGCCATCAAGGCCTCTTGGAATTGTCCCAACGTGGGAGGCGGTAGTTTTTTCTCTTCAAATATTGGACATACAGGGGGAGGTCTCCCATACAGAATTTCAAATGGGGTCAGATTAAGTTGATAAGGAGTATTATGCACATGGAAGAGGGTGAAGGGAAGGAGGGTCACCCAATCCCCGCCAGTCTCTATAGCCAATTTAGTTAAAGTTTCTTTTAGAGTCTGATTCATTCTTTTTACTTGCCCTGAGCTCTGTGGACTGTATTCACAATATAACTTTTATTTAGTCCCCAGGGCTAGGGCAAGGCTCTGAACTATTTGACTCACAAAAGCAGGTCCATTATCAGAGCCGATGGTCACTGGCAGGCCAAACCTGGGAACTATTTCTTCTAAAATCTTTTTTGCCACTATCATCGCGGTTTCTCCCTTTGTAGGAAAAGCCTCCACCCACCCTGAGAAGGTATCCACCAACACTAACAAGTACCGGTAACCATACTTGCCTGGCCTTACCTCGGTGAAACCTATTTCCCAGTGTTGCCCTGGCCCTTCTCCCCGATACCTCAGTCCTGCATGTTGTCCTTTTCCTGGCCTCATCTGTTGACACGCCTTACAAGCATGCACTATGTTCTTTACAGTTGTCTGGTGCCGGGGAAATCGCAGGTGCGCAGTTTGAAAGAGCATCAGAGTCTTTTTTTCTCCCAGATGAGTAGACAAGTGTAAATGCTCACATAGTTGCCGTCCCAACTGAGCAGGGAGTATCAAGTAGCCGTCTGAGTCTCGGTACCATCCATCTTTACCTTTTTGAAGGTTGATGTGTTCTTGGATCCAAGCAAGGTCTGTGGATGAATACTCAGGGGTTGGGGGCCAGAGTTCCCATACCTGGAGGTGGAAGTCCGATCGCCAACACAGGGGTGATGAAATCTTCATCAGCTACTTTTCGAGCTGCCAGGTCTGCAGGCACGATTCCCTCGTGCCGTGGGGCTGTCACCCTTCTGATGTCCAGGTACGTGTACTATTGACACAGCCCGAGGCATCTGTACAGCCTCTAAAAGTCTACGGATTTCAGGCAAGTTTTTAATTTCTTTTTCTTTAGCTGTCAAAAACCCCCGTTCCCGATATATCGGGCCCTGGATGTGTACCGTGCCAAAAGCATAGCGACCGTCAGTGAAAATAGTTATTTTTTTTTCTTTTGGCTCTCTAATGCTTGAATCAGGGCAATTAACTCTGCCTTTTGTGCTGAGGTATCCAGGGGAAGGGCCTCTGCCCATATCGTCTGTCCAGAGTCATCTACTACTGCGGCTCCCGCCCGTCTCTGTCCATCTTTTACATAACTGCTGCCATCTGTGAACCATTTTAGCTCACTGCTATCCAGTGGAGTATCGGTTAAGTCCTTTCGCATTGCTGTTACCCCGGCCAGTATCTCATCACAATCATGGAGGGGGCTATTTTTCTCCGGATTGGGCAAAAGAGTGGCCGGATTTAGAGTGCAGGGCGTTTGGAAATGAATCCGTGGGGTGTCAAGTAGCAAGGCCTGGTAGTGTGTCAAGCGGGCATTAGAAATCTATTTACCTCGGGTTGCTTTAAAACTCTCTATGGCATGAGGAGTGTAGACCAAGAGTCTCTGTCCATAAGTCAGTTTATCAGCATCGTGGACTAAGAGCGCGGTGGCCGCGATGATACGGAGGCAAGGTGGCCATCCGGCTGCCACTGGGTCCAGTCTCTTGGAAAGGTAAGCTACAGGTCGCTTCCATGGTCCCCATCTCTGTGTTAGTACCCCTTTTTTCATCCCCCGCTTTTTATCTACAAATAATTGGAAAGGCTTAGATGGATCAGGGAGGGCAAGGGCAGGAGCTTCTAGCAAGGCTCGCCTGAGCTCTTGGAAGGCCTCTTTCATTGGCTCAGTCCATTTCCAGTCCTTGTTTTCTTTGGTCCCTTCATATAGGGGCCTGGCCTTTTCTGCAAACCCCAAGATCCATAACCGGCAATATCCCACAGTTTCCAGAAATTCTCTCACTTATCTAGGGTTAGCCGGCTCAGGGATCTGGAGGATGGTTTCTTTCATAGCCTGTGTTAGCCACCTCTGGCCCTGTTTTATCTTATAACCGAGGTATGTAACCTCTTGCTTGGCAATCTGGGCCTTTTTGGCACTGGCCCTGTAACCTAAAGTCCCCAAGGTTTGGAGAAGGTCACCTGTTGCCTCTTGGCACTCTTTCTCTGTAGCTGCTGCCAGCATAAGGTCATCAACATATTGTAATAAAACAATGGTAGGGTGTTCAACCTGATACTCACGGAGGTCTTCGTCCAGGGCCTCATTAAATAACGTGGGCGAGTTTTTGAAACCCTGTGGTAAGCAAGTCCATGTCAGCTGCACAGGGGTCTGACCACCGTCTTCCTGCCATTCGAAGGCAGAGATCTCTTGGCTTGCGGGGGCAAGAGGCAAACTGAAAAAGGCATCTTTTAAATCTAAAACAGTGTACCAAATGTAGTTTGGAGGCAAGTTGCTTAGCAATGTATAAGGGTTAGGAACCATAGGATGAATATCACTCACCTATTTGTTGACTTCTCATAGATCTTGAACCGGTCTAAAATCAGTTCCCCCAGGCTTTTTCACAGGCAACAGGGGAGTGTTCCATGGGGACTGGCACCTTTTTAGGACCCCAGCGTCTATGAGGCGTTGTATATGAGGAGTAATTCCTTGTCGAGCCTCTTGACTCATGGGATACTGTTGTACCCTCACTGGGGAAGCACTGGCTTTTAGTTCCACAATGATAGGGGGCCTCTGTTTGGCTAGTCCCATTCCTGCTGTTTCAGCCCAGGCCTGAGGGCATCTTTGAACCCATGGTTGTACTTCGGGGCTTATTGTCTCTGGGGCCTCTGGCAAGTAGAGTCTGTATTTATCTTTTAATGCCAGAGACAAGACCTGAAGAGGATGCCCGGTCCCATCTAAAACTGACACTTGTCCATGGTCGAAATGAATTTGGGCATTTACTTTAGACAGTAAATTCCTTCCCAACAAGGGCGCTGGACACGCAGGTATCACCAGAAAAGAATGGGTCACCTGGTGGGCCCCCAAGTTCACATGCCGTTTTGTAGTCCATCCATATCGTTTAGTCCTGGTTGCTCCCTGCACCCAGCTACTTTTCTTAGACATGGGTCCATCTTTTTGGTTTAAGACTGAGTATTGGGCTCCCATGTCTACCATGAAGCCAACTGGATTCCCCTCCACATTTATAGTTATCCAGGACTCGGGGAGGGGCTTCGAGCCCTGACCCCACTAGTCGCTATCCTCACCCGCATAGAGGATATGACTGTCTGGAGAGGGAGTCTCGTGCTTGGGGTTCTTGGGCCCCTCTTTTAGATTTTTCTTGGGGCATTTATCTTTCCAATGTCCAAACTCTTTACAAAACGCACATTGGTTTTTCTCAAGCTTACGCCTTGTCGTTTTTTCTTCAGTTTTTGAGTCCAATTTTTTCCCTTTTTGGAACCTGTTTTTGTTTTCAACCCCAGCAAGAAATATCTGGGCCAGCTCTTTTTGATTTTTACAGTTTTCTTTAGCTCTAAATTTTCTTTCTTCTCTTCTAATGTGGTCTTCTCTCTCTTCTGGGGTCTCTCTATGATTAAAAACTCTCTCAGCTGCCCTCACTAGATCTTGCAAGGATTGTTCATTTAACCTCTCTATCTTTTGTAACTTTTTTCTAATATCGGGGGCTGCTTGATTTACAAATGCTAACATAACTGCCGCTCATGACTCATCTGCCTGTGGGTCCATAGGGGTATACTGTCTAAAAGCTTCCGTTATCCTTTCAAGGAAGGCTGCTGGGCTCTCATTTGGTTCCTGCCTCACTGAATTTATTTTGGCCAAATTAGTTGGCTTCCTGGCGGCCACTCTTGCCGGCCATAAGAGTCTGATGGTACACTCGGAGATGCTCCCTACCTTCAGCGTGTTTGAATTCCCAGTTGGGTCGCACCAAGGGGAATCCCTCCTCAATGAGGTTAGGCTGTTTTGTGGGCCTCCCATCCACCCCTGGCACATTCTTCCGAGCTTCTGACAGGACCCGCTCACGCTCCTCTGTAGTGAAAAGCACCTGTAACAGTTGCTGACAATCATCCCAAGTGGGATTGTAAGTAAAAAGGATAGACTCTAAAAGATCAATAAGACCCTGCGGTTTTTCAGAGAAGGAGGGAGTCTGGGTTTTCCAATTGTACAAATCACTAGTGGAGAAGGGCCAATACTGATATGTCTGCTCTCCACCCTCTCTGGCTGGCCCCGGCCAGACCGGAAATGCATGAACGGTGGAGGAGGAGACTTCTGGGTCTTCTTCCACTACACTGGCCATTTCTCTTGTTCTTCCCCGAGTTCCCTGGGCGGGGCCCCCTTCTCTGGGATGAGCTGAAGGCACGGTTCTCCTCCTGGCTTCTCCCGATGAAACCTGTGGAACCTGTGGAAGCAAGGGCAGATGTGGATCTGCGTACGGGGGTGGGAACAATTTGGTCTCCAGATCTATCAGATTAGGATACAGAGAAGATTCCTAGAAGACAGACTTTGGTCGATTCTCGTCCTTTTTTCCTTCTTTTTCTTCGGAAGCCTTCATGACTAGCACCTGTGGGCTTGGCGAGGTTGGAGTTGGGGAAGAGGGACGGGGAGGTTTAGGAGGAGCGAGAACAAAGGGTTTAAGCCATTCCGGCGGGTTTCTCACTAGATCCTGCCAGACCAGAATGTAGGGAGTCTGATCTGGGTGCCCGGCAGGACTAGGAGTAAGCACCCTCTCTTTAACTGCCTGGATAATTTGGGGATTGAAGGTTCCCTCTTGTGGCCATCCGACATCAAACGTGGGCCACTCGGCAGAACAGAAAGTCACCAGTTTGCTCTTCTTTACCAGTAATGAAAGATTCTGAGCTCTAGACTTGAAATCAGAGAAGTGGTTAATCATAAGAGATAAAGGAGAAGTTGTTTGTCCCATGATCACAGAAAAGTACACTGGGAGCCAACAGAGCACACAAAGAGCAACGCAGACACCACACATAGACAAACAGATAACAAACGCAAGGTGGGCACCGAAAATGCACTCAATCTTACCTGCAGGATGTTCGCAGAGCCAGCCGCCTCCCCAGCACGAAACCAGGCCCTGGCCTTACACTGGACTTGCCTCTGCACTTTATACTCAGATGCCTCCCCAGTACGATACTCGGCCCTGGACTTAATCTGGGCTTCTGCAATGTTAGCACCAGTGCTCAGAGCTCTTATCTCCTAACGAGGTTACTCCCTGCTACCAGGAGAGTTGTCCTCCCCGGTGGGACGGAGATCCCGGCCGAGCCCCCACATGTTATGCTCCGAGCCTGTATCTCCGAACCGACCGAGACAGCAAGTCCACCACAGTAATGCAAAGGCAAGAAGGGAGTTTGTTTATTCCTAGTGCACTAGGGCCCAAGTCTCATCCCACACAAGGGAATCCGACAAGAGCCCCGAACAAAGGAGTATGGCGGCTTATATACAGGCAGTTCTTTGTCTCAGTTACAGGAGTAGCTGGCGTTACATGATTGGCCAGGCAGGATGAGCGCATATCCTGTCTCTTTCTGGTAAACATGACTCAGGTCCTAGAGACCGTCGTTTGGTCCCTAACAAAGGCATCTTCAATGTCCCATATCCTGAGTGAGCATGAAGTACAGGCTCAATAAATATTAGAATTCAAAGAAAAAACTTGGATTAAAATGTTAACATTTTGGATGATGCAATTATATCATTTTTTACCATTTTCTATTTTTTTCTCAAAATGACTGGATTACATTTATTTGTTTATATATTTTATTGTTAATATTTCAAGTCCACAGAAATGGACTCCATAGAGACTAACATGCTGAACCCATATGGCAGAAAGGGAAGAAGAACTAAAGAGCCTCTTGATAAAAGTGAAAGAGGAGAGTGAAAAAGCTGGTTTAAAGCTCAACATTCAGAAAACAAAGATCATGGCATCTGGTCCCATCACTTCATGGCAAATAGATGAAGAAACAGTGGAAAGGATGGTGTACTTTATTTTGGGGGGCTCCAAAATCACTGCAGATGGTGACTGCAGCCATGAAATAAAAAGACACTTACTCCTTGGAAGAAAAGTTATGACCAACCTAAACAGCATACTAAAAAGCAGAGACATTACTTTGTCAACAAAGGTCCATCCAGTCAAGGCTATGGTTTTTCCAGTGGTCATGTACGGGTGTGAGAGTTGTACTGTAAAGAAAGCTGAGTGCTGAAAAATTGATGCCTTTGAACTGTGGTGTTGGAGAAGACTCTTGAGAGTCCCTTGGACAGCAAGGAGATCCAACCAGTCCATCCTAAAGGAAATCAATCCGGAATGTTCACTGGAAGGACTGATGGTGAAGCTGAAACTCCAATACTTTGGCCACCTGATACGAAGAACTGACTCATTTGAAAAGATCCTGATGCTGGGAAAGATTGAAGGTGAGAGGAGAAAGGGATGACAGAGGATGAGATGTTTGGATGACAGCACCGACTCAATGAATAGGAGTTTGAGTAAACACTGAGAGTTGGTGATGGACAGGGAGGCCTGGCGTGCCACAGTCCATGGGGTCGCAAAGTGTCGGACATGACTGAGCAAGTGAATGAACTGAACTGAACATGCTGAGCACACGTATACCCATTACTTAGCTTTGTTAAACTATAACCCTAGGAACTTCCCTGGTGGTCCAGTGACTAGGAGTCTGTGCTTCCAGTGCAGGGATCAGGGTTTGATCCCTGGTCAGGGAATTAGATCCCACATGCCCCAACTAAAAGTTCGAATGCTACAACTGAAAAATCCCACATGCCAAAGCTGAGGAGCATACATTGCACAGCTTAAAAGAAAAGAAAAGAAGAGATCCCTTGTGCTGCAATGAAGGCTCAGCCCAATAAATAAATTCAAAAAAATTTTGAAATATAATAAAAAGTATGTCTGGAGCTTTTAAATAAATAAAAGCAACTAGTAAATAGAAGTTCACTTTAAAAAATAAGTAAAAATAAACTGTAACCCTAGGCCTTGTGTACCTGAGTTTCCTTTCGTAAGAATTAAAAGGTTACAGAGTTGACACCCTGTATGCACATTTCTCAGTCTCTCAGACACCATCTCTTCCTAGAAGTGCCCTTATCTTGAGTATATTTATACTACTACTACAGTGAGGGTATTCATAAATAATATAGGGCTTTTGCATATTTTGAAACTATATATACAGAGAACAAACTTGTGGTTGGAAGGAATAGTTAGGGAGTTTGGAATGGGCATGTACACACTGCTATATTTAAAAAGAATAACCAACAAGAACCTACTATATAGCACCTGGAACTCTGATCAGTGTTATGTGGCAGCTTAGATGCTGGAGGCAGGTGGGGGAAGTTTGTATATATGCGGCTGAGTCCCTTTGCTGTTCACCTGAAACTATCACAACGTTGTTCACTGACTATACCCCAATACAAAATAAAAAGTTAAAAAAATATACACAAATGGTAATCTGTACATGTATCATTCTTCAATGCCATTTTCATTCAGCACTTTCTGAGACTCCTTCATGTTGCTACATGTAGCTCTAGTTCATTTTCGCTGTTGTAGAGAATTCCAGAAGGTCTATGTCTATTTGTCCTTTCTTTTCATGGAGGACATTTATATCCTTTCCATTTTTTCCCTATTACAAATGTGGTTCCTCTGAAAATTCTTGGGGATATGTATAGATCTCTCTAAATGTCCAACTAAAAGAGAAATTTGCATCTTCCACTTGACCAGATATTGCCAAATTGCTCTGTATAGTACTTCTATTCTCACCAGCAGTGCCAAGAAGTTTCCATTGCTTCACATCCTTGCCAAAAGTTGATATGTGTTGTGCTTTTAAAACTTGCCAGTTTGATGGATGTGAAATGATATCTTATGGAAAGTGCATAGAATTTCGCCTGGCACATAGTAGGGTCTGAGTAAGGGTGAGTTACTATTTTAATGACCATATCCATAATCAGTATGATAATATGGGTTGGGCACCTCTTCATTTGTTTGTTGGTCATTAAATGTTTGCTGTAAGGTACCTCTCAGGTCTTTTTCCCATTGTTCTACTACATTGCCTTTTCTTAGTGGTTTATAGGATTCTTTATGTTTTCTTGCACTAGTCCTTTGTTTCTTATGTATTCTTCGGCGTGTCTTTAACTTCATTTATGGTGTATTTTGTCATTCAGAATTATGTTTTTTTTTTTTACTTTAACATCCTCAGATATATCATTTCACCCTTTGGGTTGTGCTTTTTATGTCTTATTTTAAAAAACCCTTCCCTATTAGTGGGGCTTCCCAGGTGGTGACAGTGGTAAAGAATCCACCTGCCAATGTAGGAGACATGGGATGCAGATCTGATCCCTGGATCAGGAAGATCCCCTGGAGAAGGAAATGGCAATTCACTCCAGTATTCTTCCCTATTAGTGGTTATGAATTCCCAAGGGAACTGTATTTTTCTGGACAGAGCCCAGGCCTAGGTAGGCAATCTTTCATTTAGTCTCCTCTGCCAGTGGACACATGGTTTTCCCTAATTTTCCATTTCACTGAGGGAATAACAAATTAATGGCCCACGATTAATATGAGGGTCTTGGTCTCAAAGCCTTGGCTCCTCTCTCAGTATTTACATTGAACGGATTAGTATTAGGTTCAGCTGAGAGCTAAACCTGATACTCCAAAATACTAGAGACATTGATAAGAGCAAAATTGTTTCATATGCCAGTCCAGAGAAAAGCAGTCCTCGCTGGCATAGAGTGTTTATCTTCACCATGTCCTCAGGTACCCAAGCTCTTTCTATCTTATTGTGCCAGTCTTTGTGGCCTCTGTATCTCAGGTCACTATATAGTCCAAGAAGGCCCTAGCTTTCTCGTTTACATTCCAGCCAGCAGAAGAGAGCAAGAGGTCAAGAAAAAGGGACATGGCAGCTATCTTTTGAGGAAGATTCTCAGTAGCTTCCAAATAACATTTTCTTTAATATCCCATTGGTCAGAACATAGTCATGGTCGTCTTTATTCTGGATGACTGTCCAACTGAAAATTAGGAATTTGGTTTTAGATACACAGGAGAATGCATATTGGGGGCTAACAGTCTTGGCCACAGAGATCAAATCTCATCAAATCTCAAGTTGCCCATAAACTACTCTTGTTTTAGTTCTCTTATTCTTTCTGGTACCTTATTTTCTTGTACTCTCAACTGTGCCTTTCAGACAGTCATTCAATAATTATTTATTGAGTGTCTACTATGAAGCCAGGAACTGTTTTCAGAGCAGGACTTAGACCAGTGAAGAAGACAAAAGCCCTGCCCGCATGAAGCTTACATTCTAATTGAGGAAGGCAGACCACAAGCAAACCAGCAAATGTAATACCATAATGTCAGAGGGTCTGAATTGGGATAGAGAAAAGTAAAGCATGGGATGAGGACTGCTGGGAGTGGAGTGAGTCGTTACCAAGATTTGGGTGAGAGCATTTCAGGCAGAAGTAACACCAAGTGCCCTGAGGTGGAAGTGGACACTGTGTGTTCAAGGAACAACAATAGGGTGTGTGTCACTTGTGCATGGTGGGAAAGTGGAGAGAGAGAAAGAGATCAGGGGTACACCAAAGATGCCAAAGCACCAGATCAGCCACAGCATAGCAGGCTTTTGCTTTTATTGGAGTGAGAAGAGATCCACTGGAGGGTTTGAACAGAGGGACATGCCACAATCTGACTGACGTTTCATTTATTTATTTGACCTCTCCACACTGCATGTGGGACCTTATTTTCCCAACCAGGGATCAAACATGTGCTCCTTGCAATAGAAGAATGGACACTGAACCACTAGACCACCAGGGAAGTCCTTGTCTTAAGTTTTATGAAGACCACTTCAGCTGTAGAGTTGAGAATAGAGTCTAAGGTAGTAAACGGTGGATGGGGGGAGATAAGTGAGAAGACTACTGTGGTTGGCCAGGCAGGAGATGAAAGTCACTCAGATTAGGATGGTAGTAATGGAGGTGGCTTCCCCAGTGGCTCAGTGGTAAAGAATCTGCCTGCAATGCAGGAGACTCAGGAGACCCAGGTTTGATCCCTGGGTCAGTAAGATCCCCTGGAGGAGGGCACGGCAACCCACTCCAGTATCCTTGCTTGAAGAATCCCAGACAGAGGAGCCTGGCTGGCTACAGTCTATTGGGCTGCAAAGAGTCAGACATGACTGAAGTGACTTAGCACGGGACAGCAGAATGAGGGTGACAAGAAAGGGTAAAATTACAGGTATATTGTGAAGGTTCAGCCAAAAGTATATGCTGAAGGGTCAAGACAAGGTGTGTGTGAGACCAAGGTGACAGAACCAAGTCTTCGGTTTCTGGCCTGAGCAAACATTGAGTGATGATGTCATTTACAGAGACGAGGAATTCTGGGAAACAAGCAGGTTGGGGGATGAAAATCAAGAGACCTGGTTAAATTAGAGATATGCAAGGGGAGACATGATTCAGTTGGGCATAGCATTTGCAAGTTTAGAGATATTTGTGTTGGAGATATGCCTGTGGGAGTCATCAGCATATACGTGGTCATGAGATGAGGGGAGATCAGGAGGAAAGGCAGCATAGAGTTTGGGGGAGTTGGCAGCAGGGAAGATGGGGACATCCTCTTCTGATTCCTATTTTTTCAGTGAAATCAGAAGAAAGATCATTTGCTGAGAGTGACATGGTAGAGAAGAAACTGGAGGTTTGAGGAGAGGGGAGACAGTGTGAAATATCTATGTGTGATGTTGTATTTTATATAACATTTCTAGGTGTTTGTTTTGGAACAGAGTTTTGTGTCATTCAAGGAGCAGTTTGCTGTGGTAATTCACATTTACAGAAAGGAAAAGGTCATTTTATTTATTTTTTAAAAATATTTTAAAGTTAAATTTATTTATTTGAATTGGAGGCTAATTACTTTACAATATTGTATTGGTTTTGCCATACATCAACATGAATCCACCACGGGTGTACACAGGTTCCCCATCCTGAACCCCCCTCCCTCCTCCCTCCCTGTACCATCCTTCTAGGTCATCCCAGTGCACCAGCCCCAAGCATCCTGTATCATGCATCGAACCTGGACTGGTGATTCATTTCATATATGATATTTTACATGTTTCAATGCCATTCTCCCCAAATCATCCCACCCTCACCCTCTCCCACAGAGTCCAAAAGACTGTTCTACACATCTGTGTCTCTTTTGCTGTCTCTCATACAGGGTTATCATTATCATCTTTCTAAATTCCATATATATGCGTTAGTATACTGTATTGGTATTTTTCTTTCTGGCTTACTTCACTCTGTATAATCAGATCCAGTTTCATCCACCTCATTAGAACTCATTCAAATGTTTCCTTTTTAATTGCTGAGTAATACTCCATTTTGTATATGTACCACAGCTTTCTTATCCATTCATCTGCTGATGGACATCTAGGTTGCTTCCATGTTCTGGCTATTATAAACAGTGCTGAGATGAACACTGGAGTACACATGTCTCTTTCAATTCTGGTTTCCTCAGTGTGTATGCCCAGCAGTGGGATTGCTGGGTCATAAGGCAGTTCTATTTCCAGTTTTTCTAAGAACTCTCCACACTGTTCTCCATAGTGGCTGTAATAGTTTTGCATTCCCACCAACACTGTTAGAAGGTTCCCTAGGAAAAGGTCATTTTAAAAGACATGTAGTTACTTCTAATCATCCTATCCTTGGCAACATAGAAAAAAGAAACAATCAGAAATAAAAAATGTTTCTTACAGATTTCCAGTTGCCTTGAGGAAGTGGGGTGGGGGAGGGAAGTATTGGGAGTTTGGGATTAGCAAACGCAAACTATTATATATACCATGAATACACAACAAGGTCCTACTGCATAGCACAAAAAGCCATTTTCAGCATGCCATGATAAACTGTGTGGTAAAGAATATGAAAAAATATATGTGTGTGTGTATACTGAATCACTTTACTATACAGCAGAAATTAACACAACATTGGAAATAAATCACATTTCAATAATATTTTTAAAAATCTAAAATACTTCTTAAATTCCAGCAAATGAATAAAATCAAAATGGAATTGGCTTTCCCCTTTCTTTACAAGGGAGGCATGACATCAAAGAGTGATTTGCCTAACGTCTCTTGCTCCCACCAGGACAGGGTGACTGTCATCCTACAGACAGGGTGAACTCCAGGGATGTTTGGCCACTGGTCCCCTTTCCAGGGAAGAATGCTGCTGCTCTACAATGCTGCACGAAACTGTAGACAGGACAGACGACTAGAAACTGAGAAGCAATGCCTCAGCTGTCTTGGGCAGATTAGCTAAGTTCTAGAGAGAGTTCCAGAAAAAAATCTATTTCTGCTTTTTTGACTATGCCAAAGCCTTTTCTGTGTGAATCACAATAAACTCTGGAAAATTTTGAAAGAGATGGGAATACCAGACCACCTGACCTGCCTCTTGAGAAATCTGTATGCAGGTCAGGAAGCAACGGTTAGAACTGGACATGGAACAACAGACTGGTCCAAATAGGAAAAGGAGTATGTCAAGGCTGTATATTGTCACCCTGCTTATTTAACTTCTAAACAGAGTACATCATGAGAAACGCTGGACTGGAAGAAGCACAAGCTGGAATCAAGAGTGTCGGGAGAAATATCAATAACTTCAGATATGCAGATGACACCACCCTTATAGCAGAAAGTGAAGAGGAACTAAGAAGCCTCTTGATGAAAGTGAAAGGGAAGAGTGAAAATTTCGGCTTAAAGCTCAACATTCAGAAAACGAAGATCATGGCATCTGGTCCCATCACTTCATGGGAAATAGATGGGGAAACAGTGGAAACAGTGGCAGACTTTATTTTTTTGGGCTCCAAAACCACTGCAGATGGTGACTGCAGCCATGAAATTAAGACACTTACTCATTGAAAGAAAAGTTATGAGCAAACTAGATAGCATATGCAAAAGCAGAGACATTACTTTGCCGACTAAGGTCCATCTAGTCAAGGCTATGGTTTCTTCCAGTAGTCATGTATGGATGTGAGAGTTGGACTGTGAAGAAGGCTGAGTGCCGAAGAATTGATGCTTTTGAACTGTGGTGTTGGAGAAGACTCTTGAGAGTCCCTTGAACTGCAAGGAGATCCAACCAGTCCATTCTGAAGATCAGCCCTGGGATTTCTTTGGAAGGAATGATGCTAAAGCTGAAACTTCAGTACTTTGGCCACCTCATGCGAATAGTTGACTCATTGGAAAAGACTCTGATGCTGGGAGGAATTGGGGGCAGGAGAAGGGGATGACAGAGGATGAGATGGCTGGATGGCATCACGGACTCGATGGACGTGAGTCTTAGTGAACTCTGGGAGTTGGTGATGGACAGGGAGGCCTGGCGTGCTGTGATTCATGGGGTTGCAAAGAGTCGGACACGACTGAGCGACTGAACTGAACAGAACTGAGTCACCTGAAGATGTCATGGCCCCTAACCAAGGCAGATCTGAGTGTCTCAGTCTGGAGATCCCCAGAGATAAGGGCTAGACCTTGGCCAGGCAGTCCCTGAAGTTAGACAGAGCCAGTGTGTTCTCAGGAGCTCTCTCACATGTTCTGCTTCATATTCCCTTTCGCATGGACTAGATTACAGAGCATCGTTTCCCCTCTCCTCCAAGGCCACCTCATGAAACCCTGGCAGTCATTAACAGATTTTTTCCTGCAGTGCCAGCTGTAGGAAGAAGCAAATGCTTCTTTAGCATATCCTTCACACTGTGAGGAACGTAACCTGGGAGGGACATGTACTTCTGCTTACCATAGTCATAGAGAATCTTTCTTTGCAGTCTTCAATTTTGTTAAACTGTCCATGTCAGAAGCCACGTGGACAAGTGGTGTAGATATGGATAAAGATCTCACATGGTGTACATATGGATGAAGAAGTGGGACAGATCCAAGATGCATTCAGGAAGTGAGTTCTGTAGGACTTGCCCAGTTAGACGTGGGAAGGAAGGACCGTGAGGATTCTAGACCAACCAAATCCAGCCCATTTATTTCTGTATGACCCATGACCTAAGAATGGATTTTACATTTTTCAATAGCTGGGAAAAAATCAAAAGGAACCTATCATTGTGGAACCTATGAAAATTATGTGAAAACTTTTTAGTGCACCTAATTGAAGATTGATTGGAACACAGCCCCACCCACTTGCTACATGCTGTCTGATGACTGCTTTCATTCTGCAACGGCAGGGCTGACTAGTTGTGACGGAGACAGTATGGCTGGCCAAGCCCCAAATAGTTCCCATTTGGCTTTTTACAGAAAATGTACGCTGACCTAGGTGACCCGTGGGTTCCTGGCCTGGGTAACTGGATGGGAGATATTGTCATCACTGAGACGGGAAACACAGGAAGAAGAGCAGGTATTCAGGGAAGAGCAAGAGGTCAGGTGGGGCATGGTAATCCTGAAGTACCCATGGGTCTCCAAGGGGAGAAGCCCAGCAAGCAGCTGGATATAGATTCTAGAACTTAGGAGAGAGGCTGCAGCTGGACGCCAAGCCAGGGAATCTTGACACCCTTCCGATTCTACCTACCGAAGTAAACACGCCAAACCCCATAGTCTTCTTCCCACTCTGGGTAAGGAGCTGAGAGTTCTAGGTTTGTTCTCAGGGCCAGTGTTTGCTTTAGCCATAAAGCTGACATTTCTTTTAGAACCCTAAAGATGTGGCAAGGTGCAGGTGAAGGTGAGAGGGCTTTTGAGAATTTATTTGAGAATTGGAATGATCTTCAGTTTAGTCTCCAGTCTTCCTAGGATTTTAAGGCCTGTTCTTGTTTAAAGTGGGCTTCCCAGATGGCTCAGTGGGTAGAGAATTCACCTGCTATGCAGGAGACACAAGAGACTCAGGTTCGATTCCTGGAGGAGGGCGTGGCACCCCACTCCAGTATTCTTGCCTGGAGAAGCCCATGGACAGAGGAGCCTGGTGGGCTACAGTCCATGGGGTCGCAAAGTATCTGACACGACTGATGATACCTGGTGAGCACACATGCACACACTTGTCGAAATTACAGCTATATGGTGAGGGAGGACATAGGTGGATCTTTTGAGTTTGTTGTCCTAGGTTGCACTTTGGCAGAGAGGGGAAAAGCAAAACCAAAATGTAGCATTTTTCTATTCCTGAATTCAGATTCCTTTGGAAAACCACTGCATTTTTACTATATAAAAATAACATTAGAATATTAGTGAAAGTGAAAGTGAAGTCACCCAGTCGTGTCTGACTCTTTGCAAACCCGTGGACTGTAGCCCACCAGGCTCCTCCGCCCATGGGATTCTCCAGGCAAGAATACTGGAGTGGGTTGCCATTACTCAGCCATAAAAAAGAAGAAAATAATGCCATTTGCAGGAACATGAATTGCTGGGGTCCAGCCCCGGTGGATCCAGGGTGATTCGAAGGTGGGGACGGAGTCGGCGTCCTGGAAAAAACTTATTTAATTACAGATATAGAGGGAGATTAGAAACAGATAGTGTAGTAGGAGAATTAGTGGAGAAAAGAGGCTGAATAACTGGTTTACATGGAATCCCAATCACCACCTATGTAGGCCACAGGCGTCTTTCCATTTTCCCAAAGGAGAGGAGGCACTGAGGCCTCCTTGGTCCGATCTTAAGAAGCCCAGGCAGAACTAGCAGGCTTGGTGAGTACCCACATTTCAGACAGGAATTCAGCCAGGAAAAGGGGGATCGAGAAAGAAACGACACGGGGGAATCAGTCTTTCCAGCTACTGATCCGATTTCTTTATTTTTCAGATTTGTGTATATACCTTTTTGTTATACATAGGGATGAATACAGAGTCACGCAGGGGTCAGCAGACCCCGACCCTTGTCACAATCAGGTGCTTCATATAAAATTATACAAAGGTCTTATGAGTTTCATCATCTTTTAGAAATGAGGGTCAGGAGGCCCACTCCCGCTTGTGGTGTGCAGGTACGTGTGTGTGCGCCTGCTAAGTCGCTTCAGTTGTGTCAGACCCTATGGACTGTAGCCTGCCAGGCTCCTCTGTCCACAGGATTGTACAGGCAAGGAAACTGGAGTGGGTTGCCATGCCCTCCTCCAAGGAATCTTCCCGGCCTAGGAATGGAAGCCGTGACTCATGTATCCTGCATTGGCAGGTGGGTTCTTTACCACTACCATCCTGGGAAGCCCGGTATGCAAGGACACAAGAGGGTAACAGTTGTAGCTGAGGGTAAAAAAAGTCCCAAGTAGGAAAGAGATCTCCCAATGAATTTACTGATGGGATGACCAGCAAAAGGATCCTTGAGGACGAACCAGCTGGTGGAGCAGCTTTCAGGGAGTTCAGTGAGGCAGGTGGTAGTAGAACTCTGCACTCCTGACCTTAGAGGCCAGGTACATTTATGTTGTGGGTGGCTGCCTGGGCACAGTAGGGTGTTGCACAGCACCCCAGGTCTCTAGCCCACTTCCCAAAATGTCTCCAGTCATTGCCAGATGTCTTGGCATTGATCCTGCCCAGTGATCAATCCAATTAAGAACCACAGTTCTAAGATCTAAGGGACCAGACAACAAAGGAATAACCAAAGAAGTGAGCATGTGTGAGGTCGGCCAGCAGGTGATGGTGGGGAAGGTCAGGGTCTATACACTCATACCTGCATACCACAAACAGGAGGCAGGCAGCCTGACCCTCATTTCTAACCTGGCAGTTGGTCTATGGGCAGGCTATGTTTAGGAATCTGAGGATGCTCAAGGTCTGCCTCACCATCCCTGTAGCTGTCCTTTCCACTTCCTGGTGAAGTCTTTCTCGCTACTAGTGACCCTCCAACTTGTTAACTTGGACAAACAATTTCAGTTCTATCACTGCTGCCAACTATAAAGCAGTTTAATTCCTCTAATAAGACCCAAGACGTCTAAGATATTAGCCCTGAAGGAAAAAAAGCATTAGCTGGAGAAGACTATCTACTGAAAGACATAAAAATAAAGTCCTGAATCAATGGAGGTGTGTGTGTGTACCTTGTCACAATTACAAAGATGTGGTGGCTTGTTGGGCTCCTGGAAAGAGGAAGTGCAACATACCCACCCCACTCTGCTCCCTCCTGGAAGAGGGGGTGGGATGATGAGGTAGCTGACTTCCTAGGGATGTCCCAATATCGGATCAGGAGGAGGAAGCAGAGCAGGGCCAGGGACTGATTTGCTGAGAGCCATCCAAAGGAAGAAATCCGTGCTGCAGAATACCTGGCCGGGAGGGAGCCTGAGGGTAGAGAGGTATCCATCTGCGAGATAAATTTCAGATTTGGGGTAAAGAGAGAGAAACTACAGCCAGTTCCATCTCAAGACATTTCCCTAGTGCAGGCTTCTCAGATCCTGACTAACTAAATGTCAGCTTCCCCCAAGTTGCAGTGGCTGCAGAAACTTGCTGAAATGCACTTCAGTGAGATGAGCTGGAGTTATGGGTCACGGTGCGGGAACTGGTTCATCCAGACAGCGAGCACTGAGCAGCTAGTGTGAGGAGAGCACACAGCACAGCGGGATGGGGAGCTCTTGGGGAGAAGAAGAGACTGAGCAGAGGAGGACAGGACCCAGGAGGCCCTGGGAGGGAGGGGCCGGCACTCGCCTGCTAGACACAGAGACTGCAGACCTCACTCCAGGTCCCATCACCCGAAGTGAGGACGAAATGTCTTTAAACAAGATTGGTTGTGCAAATTTTCCCCTACAGGATTTCTATAGCTGCAGAGAAATGGGTAGAAATGGGGACAGAAACTGAAAACTTTTTCATCTTTTTTAAGAGACCTCATGATCTGTGAACATTGACAGAGGAAATCCAAATGAGAAACATACAGTAAATTCAACTGAAGGAGGCTATGGCTTTAGAGACTCTCTAGAGAGGAAATACCGAGGGAGTAACTCCTATCAGTTCAATCGCAAAACCGAAAACCACTTCTGTGTAATTCTGATAGTGGAAGGAAGCCAGAAGAGGTAAGCCAGAGTGGCCCCAGAGTTTGGGGGCATAAGGGATGGGTGGTCGATGCTCAGGTGTGTGTGGAAGCTACAACGATCAATAACTGGCTACCTGTTCAGGAAGACAGACACAGGGCAGGGTTCATATGCAGTCAGCATGTGCCAGTATGGCAGTGTTGATTGCTATCAGCCGGCAGCTTTGTATGTTTTGCCCGTGGCTTCCATGGTGGCTCAGATAGGTAAAGAATCTGCCTGCAATGCAGGAGAGCCCGGTTCGATCCCTGGGTAGGGAATGTCCCCTGGAGGAGGGCATGGCAATCCACTCCAGTCTTCTTGCCTTGAAAAATCCTATGGACAGAGGAACCTGGGGCGCTACAGTCCATCGGGTTGCAAAGAGTCGGACATGACTGAGTGACCTTCACTTTCCATAACAAAGGAGGATGTGGTGGTGGTGGTGGTGGGATTACCTTATTTTCAAAACCAAAACATTCTGTGTAAATACCCCAGATTACCTCTTTGAACATAATTTCTCTTGCATGTGACCTGAATTGTATTCAGCTGACCCTGTACCTACTTTGGGTTCCGGTGGAAAAAAGTGCAGCCTAGTTTCCTCCCAGAAGCCTTTCACTTTCACTGTACTTGTTCTGGTAGGGATAATTCTGTCAGATCAGCCCTTTCCCTTCACTCAACCTCTTTCATTTGTGTGTTTGTCTATCTAGATTTAGTTTGGGCTATGGAGGGAAGATCTAGTACTATCTTCATGTTACAGTGCCCTCTGGAAGCATCGCAAATCTTGACTACGGCAAGGAAGAATTATGAAATAATTCAGTGCAGGAGCACTATAGGACCTGGTCAGCTTTGCACTGAACAGAACTCCACGTCTATATTAGCTCTGCTTTTGCTTCTCAGTATCAAACATCCAAATATAACAGTGCTAGCCACTATTACTTACATCTCTCAAACGGATACAGAATCCAGAAGACCCAGTCCAGTTAATGACAGAGAAAGGCCCTTGGAACAGCTACTTGATTATAATGTCTTACCTGTGTATCCCAGGTGGCTCAGTAGGTAAAGAATCTGCCTGCAATGCAGGAGACACAAGAGTCTTGGGTTGGATCCCTGGGGTGGGATCCCCTGGAGGAAAGGGATGGCAATCACTCCAGTCTTCTTGCCTGGAAAATCCTATGGACACAGGAGCCTAGCAGGCTACAGTTCATGGGCTCGCAGAGTTGGACACCACTGAAGTGACTTTAGCACGCACCTGTGTGTATCTACCGCTGAAATAGGCCTTGATCGTCCGTATAGCTGCCTTCAATGGAAGATCAAAAAATTGTGACAGATGGTCAAGAATTCCCAGATTACAGCCCTCAACAGTTCATATGATAGGTTTCCTTGGTTTCCTATCAGAGGCACACACTCAGCATGCCAGATGAGGAGTCCAGAGTCTGTAAGATTCTCAGCCCTAGGCGATCTACAGAATCAGTGATTATTACAAAATGCTGCAATACACAAGACAGGACTTGTTGGTCAGAATTTGACCGAGGTTGGCTTCAACATTTTTTCTAACATGGGGACAAGCAACTAGAGTGCAAATGTACTGACAGAAAAAAAAGCTGCTTTCCTGAGTTTGAGTCTAAGGCAAAAGGATAAGGGGTCAGAAGAACAAGATAATGTTACCTGCTTTGATATGCAGGTAACATATCATTTTTTTATTTATTTATTTTTATTATTATTATTTGTCCTTGCATGGTTCTTATTATAGTGATCGGTTCTAATGGTCAGTGTTCATTTAATAGTTAAAAATGAAGTTTTTAACTACCCTGCCTAAGGTCCTTCCTTAACACACACATGCTGGTTACCCATCCCTCAAGGCTGTCGTCCTTCATGAAGCCTGTTTTGTTCTACATCTAAAAATGCTCTGCCTGTTCAAGCACTTGTCATGACCACTGATTTGCTATTATCAGACCTTCTCTTATCTCCTTATGTGACTATGTCTTATCTTCCTCAACCACAAGCTCTTTGAGGGCTGGGGGATTGTTCACACTGCCTTGCCCATACTAAAGCTCTAGAAGGATCTGCTTATCTAAACTGGCTTTCTTGAGACTGCTCAAGTGCTTATTCTTTGGCAGGTGCTTTTATGTTTCAGGGAAACAGAGACAAAAATCAGAAGAGACTCTACCTTTAAGGGGCTTACCTTCTTAGTAAAAAAGTGGAAGAGTAGAAAGTTTTCGGGTGCTCTTTCCCCATCTATTTGCCATGAAAGTGATGGGACCAGATGCCATGATCTAGTTTCTGAATGTTGACTTTTAGGCCAACTTTTTCAGTCTCCTCTTTCACTTTCATCAAGAGGCTCTTTAGTTGTTCTTTGATTTCTGCCATAAAGGGTGGTACAGCTGCATAGGATGCTGGTTCCATTGTAGGTATAATTATGCAAAGCTAAGAATCCAGGAAAGACTTGCCAGAGAAGGAATTAAAAATAAGATTATATATGAAAGTGCCCATCTTGATCCTGAAAGAAAACAATCAGTGGCAGCAGCAGCAACTGAGCATAGAAAAGAACTCTCTTCAGTGTGAACAAAGCTGAGATCAACTACAGAAAACATTTTATGTACCATAAGAAGACTTGCAATTTGTAAATAAGTATGGTAGGTAGTCAAATACAAAATTTTTTTTAAACTCAAAGAAAATTAGGTATAAATCTCCATGATC
>NW_017199587.1:0-19540 GCF_001704415.2 Capra hircus
GGGCTCCACGCCGTGCGCCTTCTGTCCGCGGGCCGGGCCGGGCCCCTGCCGGGCTCCTCCCGCGTTGCTTTGGCCCGCCCCGCTTCCGCGCCGCCCCGGCGCGCCCCCCGGCTCCCCGGGCCCCTGGCTGGGGTTTTCCGCCCCCGCCCCCCCGGCTGCTTCCTTGGGTGCCCCGCCCGTGTCTGCCCGCCGTCGGTTCCCTCGCCCTCTCCTCCCCCGCCGCGCCCTGTGCCGGTGTTTGGGGCCTGCTCCTGCGTGTCTGGGTTCCTGCCCCCACCCCCCGCCCCCCCTCCGGGCCGCCGCCCCTGCGGCCGCCCTGCTGGCGGCGCCCTGCGCCCCCCGCCTGCTCGGCGCGTGCCCCGCCGCCGGGCCGCGCGCCTCCTCGGGGGCCGCGGCGGCCGCCCGTCCCGTCCCGCTGCCCTCCTGCTTCCCCGCCGCTCCGTGCGCCTCCCGTCCGGCCGCTCTCTCGCTCTGTTCCGCGGCCCGCTCTGGCCGCGTTCCTGGCCCCCCGCTGCTCTGCCCTCGGCGCGCCTTGCGCCGCCTTGCCTTGCTTTCCGGCTCCCTCCCCGGCCGGCGCCGGCTGTGTGCGGCTCGGCCCGCCCCTGGCGCCTTCCTGGCTTCCGCTCTCCCCTGCCTTGCCTTTGCCCTTCGGTCCCCCGCGTCCTTGCGGCGGGCTTCGGGGCTGGTGGGTTGCCCCCTGCCCGGGCTCCCGCCGTGCCCGCTCTGTCCGCGGGCCGCGCCGGGCCCCCGCCGGGCTCCTTCCGCGGTTCCTTGGCCGCCCCGCCCCCGCTCCGCCCGGCGCGCCCCCGGTTCCCCGGGCCCCTGGCTGGGTTTTGCCTCCCCCCCCCCCGCGGCTGCCTCCGTGGGTGCCTCGCCCGTGTGTGCGCGCCGTCGGTTCCCTCGCCCTCTCCTCCCCCGCCGCGCCCTGTGCCGGTGGTTGGGGCCTTCTCCTGCGTGTCTGGGTTCCCGCCCCCGCCCCCCTCCGGGGCCGCCGCCCCTGCGGCCCGCCCTGCTGGCGGCGCCCTGCGCGCCCGCCTGCTCGGCGCGCGCCCCGCCCGCCGTGTCGCGCGCCTCCTCGGGCGCCGCGGCGGCCGCCGCGCCCCGTCCCGCGGCCCGCCCTGCTTGCCCGGCGCTCCGTGGCCTCCCCGTCCGGCCGCGCTCTCGCTCTGCTCCGCGCCCCGCTCTGGCCGCGTTTCTGGCGGCGCGGCTGCTCGGCCGGGGGCTCGCCTTGCCCCGCCTTGCCTTGCTTTTCGGCTCCCTCCCGCCGGCCGGCGCTGTCTGCGCGCGCCTGGGCGCCGCCCCTGGTGCCTTCCTTGCCTCCGCTCCCCTCCTGCCTTGCCTTTGCCCCTCGGTGCCCGGCGTCGGTTGGGCGGGCTTCGGGGGTGGTGGGGTTGCCCCCTGCCCCGGGCTTCCGCCGTGCGCGCTCTGTCCGCGGGCCGGGCCGGGCCCCTGCCGGGCTCCTCCCGCGGTTTCTTCGGCCGCCTCGCCTCCGCGCGCCCCGCGCGCCCCGGCTCCCCGGGCCCCTGGCTGGGGTTTTCCGCCCCGCCCCCCGGCGGCTGCTTCCTTGGGTGCCCCGCCCGTGTCTGCCCGCCGTCGGTTCCCTCGCCCTCTCCTCCCCCGCCGCGCCCTGTGCCGGTGGTTTGGGGCCTGCTCCTGCGTGTCTGGGTTCCTGCCCCCGCCCCCCCTCCGGGGCCGCCGCCCCTGCGGCCCGCCCTGCTGGCGGCGCCCTGCGCCCGCCGCCTGCATCGGCGCGTGCCCCGCCCGCCGGGCCGCGCGCCTCCTCGGGGGCCGCGGCGGCCGCCCCGCCCCGTCCCGTTGCCCGCCCTGCTTGCCCGGCGCTCCGTGCGCCTCCCGTCCGGCCGCGCTCTCGCTCTGCTCCGCGCCCCGCTCTGGCCGCGTTCCTGGCGCGCGGCTGCTCTGCCGGGGCTCGCCTTGCCCCGCCTTGCCTTGCTTTTCGGCTGCCTCTCCCGGCCGGCGCCGGCCGCCGGCGCCTGGGCGTCGCCCCCTGGCGCCTTTCTTGCCTCGCTCCCCCTCCTGCCTTGCCTTTGCCCTTCGGTCCCCGTCCTCCTTCCGGCGCGCTTCGGGGCTGGTGGGTTGCCCCCTGCCCCGGGCTCCCGCCGTGCGCCTTCTGTCCGCGGGCCGGGCCGGGCCCCTGCCGGGCTCCTCCCGCGGTTGCTTTGGCCGCCCCGCTTCCGCGCCCCCCGGCGCGCCCCCGGCTCCCCGGGTCCCTGGCTGGGGTTTTCCGCCCCGCCCCCCCGGCGGCTGCTTCCTTGGGTGCCCCGCCGTGTCTGCCCGCCGTCGGTTCCCTCGCCCTCTCCTCCCCCGCCGCGCCCTGTGCCGGTGGTTTGGGGCCTGCTCCTGCGTGTCTGGGTTCCTGCCCCCCGCCCCCCTCCGGGGCCGCCGCCCCTGCGGCCCGCCCTGCTGGCGGCGCCCTGCGCCCCCGCCTGCTCGGCGCGTGCCCCGCCCGCCGGGCCGCGCGCCTCCTCGGGGCCGCGGCGGCCGCCCGTCCCCGTCCCGCTGCCCTCCCTGCTTCCCCGCCGCTCCGTGCGCCTCCCGTCCGGCCGCTCTCTCGCTCTGTTCCGCGGCCCGCTCTGGCCGCGTTCCTGGCCCCCGCTGCTCTGGCCCTCGGCGCGCCTTGCGCCGCCTTGCCTTGCTTTCCGGCTCCCTCCCCCGGCCGGCGCCGGCTGTGTGCGGCTCGGCCCCGCCCCTGGCGCCTTCCTGGCTTCCGCTCTCCCCCTGCCTTGCCTTTGCCCTTCGGTCCCCGCGTCCTTGCGGCGGGCTTCGGGGCTGGTGGGTTGCCCCCTGCCCCGGGCTCCGCCGTGCCCGCTCTGTCCGCGGGCCGCGCCGGGCCCCCGCCGGGCTCCTTCCGCGGTTCCTTGGCCGCCCCGCCCCGCTCCGCCCGGCGCGCCCCGGTTCCCCGGGCCCCTGGCTGGGTTTTGCCTCCCCCCCCTCCCCGCGGCTGCCTCCGTGGGTGCCTCGCACGTGTGTGCGCGCCGTCGGTTCCCTCGCCCTCTCCTCCCCCGCCGCGCCCTGTGCCGGTGGTTGGGGCCTTCTCCTGCGTGTCTGGGTTCCCGCCCCCGCCTCCCCTCCGGGGCCGCCGCCCCTGCGGCCCGCCCTGCTGGCGGCGCCCTGCGCGCCCGCCTGCTCGGCGCGCGCCCCGCCCGCCGTGTCGCGCGCCTCCTCGGGCGCCGCGGCGGCCGCCGCGCCCCGTCCCGCGGCCGCCCTGCTTGCCCGGCGCTCCGTGGCCTCCCGTCCGGCCGCGCTCTCGCTCTGCTCCGCGCCCCGCTCTGGCCGCGTTTCTGGCGGCGCGGCTGCTCTGGCCGGGGGCTCGCCTTGCCCCGCCTTGCCTTGCTTTTCGGCTCCCTCTCCCGGCACGGCGCTGTCTGCGCGCGCCTGGGCGCCGCCCCTGGTGCCTTTCCTTGCCTCCGCTCCCCTCCTGCCTTGCCTTTGCCCTTCGGTGCCCGGCGTCGTTGGGGCGGCTTCGGGGGTGGTGGGTTGCCCCCTGCCCCGGGCTTCCGCCGTGCGCGCTCTGTCCGCGGGCCGGGCCGGGCCCCTGCCGGGCTCCTCCCGCGGTTTCTCGGCCGCCTCGCTCCGCGCCGCCCCGCGCGCCCCCGGCTCCCGGGCCCCTGGCTGGGGTTTTCCGCCCCGCCCCCCGGCGGCTGCTTCCTTGGGTGCCCCGCCCGTGTCTGCCCGCCGTCGGTTCCCTCGCCCTCTCCTCCCCCGCCGCGACCCTGTGGCCGGTGGTTTGGGGCCTGCTCCTGCGTGTCTGGGTTCCTGCCCCCGCCCCCCCTCCGGGGCAGCCGCCCCTGCGGCCCGCCCTGCTGGCGGCGCCCTGCGCCCCCGCCTGCTCGGCGCGTGCCCCGCCAGCCGGGCGCGCGCCTCCTCGGGGGCCGCGGCGGCGCCCGTCCCCGTCCCGCTGCCCTCCCTGCTTCCCGCCGCTCCGTGCGCCTCCCGTCCGGCCGCGTCTCTCGCTCTGTTCCGCGGCCCCGCTCTGGCCGCGTTCCTGGCCGCGCGCTGCTCTGGCCCTCGGCGCGCCTTGCGCCGCCTTGCCTTGCTTTCGGCTCCCTCCCCCGGCCGGCGCCGGCTGTGTGCGGCTCGGCCCCGCCCCTGGCGCCTTCCTGGCTTCCGCTCTCCCCCTGCCTTGCCTTTGCCCTTCGGTCCCCGCGTCCTTGCGGCGGGCTTCGGGGCTGGTGGGTTGCCCCCTGCCCGGGCTCCCGCCGTGCCGCTCTGTCCGCGGGCCGCGCCGGGCCCCGCCGGGCTCCTTCCGCGGTTCCTTGGCCGCCCCGCCCCGCTCCGCCCGGCGCGCCCCCGGTTCCCCGGGCCCCTGGCTGGGTTTTGCCTCCCCGCCTCCCCGGCGGCTGCCTCCGTGGGTGCCTCGCCCGTGTGTGCGCGCCGTCGGTTCCCTCGCCCTCTCCTCCCCCGCCGCGCCCTGTGCCGGTGGTTTGGGGCCTTCTCCTGCGTGTCTGGGTTCCCGCCCCCGCCTCCCCTCCGGGGCCGCCGCCCCTGCGGGCCGCCCTGCTGGCGGCGCCCTGCGCGCCCGCCTGCTCGGCGCGCGCCCGCCCGCCGTGTCGCGCGGCCTCCTCGGCGCCGCGGCGGCCGCCGCGCCCCGTCCCGCGGCCGCCCTGCTTGCCCGGCGCTCCGTGGGCCTCCCGTCCGGCCGCGCTCTCGCTCTGCTCCGCGCCCGCTCTGGCCGCGTTTCCTGGCGCGCGGCTGCTCGGCCCGGGCTCGCCTTGCGCCGCCTTGCCTTGCTTTTCGGCTCCCTCCCCCGGCCGGCGGCTGTCTGCGCGCGCCTGGGCGCCGCCCCTGGTGCCTTCCTTGCCTCCGCTCCCCTCCTGCCTTGCCTTTGCCCTCGGTGCCCGGCGTCGTTGGGGCGGGCTTCGGGGGTGGTGGGTTGCCCCCTGCCCGGGCTTCCGCCGTGCGCGCTCTGTCCGCGGGCCGGGCGGGCACCTGCCGGGCTCCTCCCGCGGTTTCTCGGCCGCCTCGCCTCCGCGCCGCCCGCGCGCCCCCGGCTCCCCGGGCCCCTGGCTGGGGTTTTCCGCCCCGCCCCCCCGGCGGCTGCTTCCTTGGGTGCCCCGCCCGTGTCTGCAGCCGTCGGTTCCCTCGCACTCTCCTCCCCGCCGCGCCCTGTGCCGGTGGTTTGGGGCCTGCTCCTGCGTGTCTGGGTTCCTGCCCCAGCCCCCCTCCGGGGCGCGCCCCTGCGGCCACGACCTGCTGGCGGCGCCCTGCGCCCCCGCCTGCTCGGCGAGTGCCCCGCCCGCCGGGAGCGCGCCTCCTCGGGGGCCGCGGCGGCCGCCCGCCCCGTCCCGTTGCCGCCCTGCTTGCCCGGCGCTCCGTGCGCCTCCCGTACGGCCGCGCTCTCGCTCTGCTCCGCGCCCCGCTCTGGCCGCGTTCCTGGCGCGCGGCTGCTCTGCCGGGGCTCGCCTTGCCCGCCTTGCCTTGCTTTTCGGCTGCCTCTCCCGGACGGCGCCGGCGCCGGCGCCTGGGCGTCGCCCCTGGCGCCTTTCTTGCCTCCGCTCCCCTCCTGCCTTGCCTTTGCACTTCGGTCCCCGTCCTCCTTCCGGACGCGCTTCGGGGCTGGTGGGTTGCCCCTGCCCGGGCTCCGCCGTGCGACTTCTGTCCGCGGGCAGGGCGGGCCCCTGCCGGGCTCCTCCCGCGGTTGCTTGGCCGCCCGCTTCCGCGCCCACCGGCGCGCCCCGGCTCCCCGGTCCCCTGGCTGGGGTTTTCCGCCCCGCCCCCGGCGGCTGCTTCCTTGGGTGCCCCGCCGTGTCTGCCAGCCGTCGGTTCCCTCGCCCTCTCCTCCCCGCCGCGCCCTGTGCCGGTGTTTGGGGCCTGCTCCTGCGTGTCTGGGTTCCTGCCCCACGCCCCCACTCCGGGGAGCCGCCCCTGCGGCCGCCCTGCTGGAGGCGCCCTGCGCCCCCGCCTGCTAGGCGAGTGCACCGCCCGCCAGGGCAGCGAGCCTCCTCGGGGGAGAGGAGGCCGCAAGTCCCCGTCCAGCTGCAATCCCTGCTTCCACGCAGCTAAGTGCGCTCCCAGTCGGCCAGATCTCTCGCTCTGTTCAGCGGCCCGATCTGGCCAGAGTTCCTGGCACCAGATGCTCTGCCATAGGCGAGCCTTGCGCACGACCTTGCCTTGCTTTAACGGCTCCCTCCCCAGGAAGGAGCAGGCTGTGTGAGGCTCGGAAACGCCACTGGCGCCTTCCTGGCTTCAGCTCTACCCCTGCCTTGCCTTTGCCCTTAGGTCCCAAGCGTCCTTGAGGAGGGCTTAGGGGCTGGTGGGTTGCACACTGCCCAGGGCTCCAGCCAGTGAAAGCTCTGTCAGAGGGAAGCGAAGGGCAACAGCAGGGCTCCTTCAGCGGTTCCTTGGCCGCCCAGACAAAGCTCCGCACGGAGAGCACCAGGTTCCAAGGGCCCCTGGCTGGGTTTTGCATCCCCACACTCCCAGAGGCTGACTCCGTGGGTGCCTAGAAAGTGTGTGAGAGACGTAGGTTCCCTAGCACTCTCCTCCCCAGCAGAGACATGTGCAGGTGGTTGGGGCCTTATCCTGCGTGTCTGGGTTCCCGCCCACAGCCTCAACTCAGGGGAAGCAGCCCCTGAGGCAAGACCTGCTGGAGGAGCCCTGCGCGCCCGCCTGATAGGCGAGAGCACAGCCAGCAGTGTAGCGAGCCTCCTCGGGAGAAGAGGAGGCAGCCGAGCCCAGTCAAGAGGAAAGCCCTGCTTGCACGGAGCTAAGTGGGCCTCCAGTACGGCAGAGCTCTAGCTCTGCTCAGAGCCCCGATCTGGCAGAGTTTCTGGCGCGAGGCTGCTCGGCCGGGGGCTCGCCTTGCCCAGACTTGCCTTGCTTTTAGGCTCCCTCCCCAGGAAGGAGCTGTCTGAGCGAGCCTGGGAGACGCCACTGGTGCCTTCCTTGCCTCAGCTCCAATCCTGCCTTGCCTTTGCACATAGGTGCCAGGCGTCGTTGGGGAGGGCTTAGGGGGTGGTGGGTTGCACACTGCCAAGGGCTTCAGCAGTGAGAGCTCTGTCAGAGGGAAGGGAAGGGCAACTGCAGGGCTCCTCCAGCGGTTTCTAGGCCGCCTAGAATCAGCGCCGCACCGAGAGCACCAGGCTCCCAGGGCCCCTGGCTGGGGTTTTCAGCCCCGCACACACGGAGGCTGATTCCTTGGGTGCCCAGAAAGTGTATGACAGACGTAGGTTCCCTAGCACTCTCCTCCCCAGCAGAGACATGTGCAGGTGGTTGGGGCCTGATCCTGCGTGTCTGGGTTCCTGCCCACAGCCCCAACTCAGGGGAAGCAGCCCCTGAGGCAAGACCTGCTGGAGGAGCCCTGCGCCCCCGCCTGATAGGCGAGTGCACAGCCAGCAGGGAAGCGAGCCTCCTCGGGGGAAGAGGAGGCAGCCCAGCCCCGTCAAGTTGAAAGCCCTGCTTGCACGGAGCTAAGTGCGCCTCCAGTACGGCAGAGCTCTAGCTCTGCTCAGAGCCCCGATCTGGCAGAGTTCCTGGCGCGAGGCTGCTCTGCCGGGGGCTAGCCTTGCCCAGACTTGCCTTGCTTTTAGGCTGCCTCTCCAGGAAGGAGCAGGCAGCAGGAGCCTGGGAGTCGCCACTGGCGCCTTTCTTGCCTCAGCTCCAATCCTGCCTTGCCTTTGCACTTAGGTCCCAGTCCTCCTTAAGGAGAGCTTAGGGGCTGGTGGGTTGCACACTGCCAAGGGCTCCAGCAGTGAGAATTCTGTCAGAGGGAAGGGAAGGGCAACTGCAGGGCTCCTCCAGCGGTTGCTTGGCCGCCCAGATTCAGCGCCACACGGAGAGCACCAGGCTCCCAGGTCCCCTGGCTGGGGTTTTCAGCCCCGCACACACGGAGGCTGATTCCTTGGGTGCCCAGAAAGTGTATGACAGACGTAGGTTCCCTAGCACTCTCCTCCCCAGCAGAGACATGTGCAGGTGTTTGGGGCCTGATCCTGCGTGTCTGGGTTCCTGCCCACAGCCCCAACTCAGGGGAAGCAGCCCCTGAGGCAAGACCTGCTGGAGGAGCCCTGCGCCCCCGCCTGATAGGCGAGTGCACAGCCAGCAGGGAAGCGAGCCTCCTCGGGGGAAGAGGAGGCAGCAAGTCCCCGTCAAGCTGAAATCCCTGCTTACACGAAGCTAAGTGCGACTCCAGTACGGCAGATCTCTAGCTCTGTTCAGAGGCCCGATCTGGCAGAGTTCCTGGCACCAAGATGCTCTGCCATAGGCGAGCCTTGCGCAGACTTGCCTTGCTTTAAGGCTCCCTCCCCAGGAAGGAGCAGGCTGTGTGAGGCTCGGAAACGCCACTGGCGCCTTCCTGGCTTCAGCTCTACCCCTGCCTTGCCTTTGCACTTAGGTCCCAAGCGTCCTTGAGGAGGGCTTAGGGGCTGGTGGGTTGCACACTGCCAAGGGCTCCAGCAGTGAAAGCTCTGTCAGAGGGAAGCGAAGGGCAACAGCAGGGCTCCTTCAGCGGTTCCTTGGCCGCCCAGACAAAGCTCCGCACGGAGAGCACCAGGTTCCAAGGGCCCCTGGCTGGGTTTTGCATCCCCACACTCCCAGAGGCTGACTCCGTGGGTGCCTAGAAAGTGTGTGAGAGACGTAGGTTCCCTAGCACTCTCCTCCCCAGCAGAGACATGTGCAGGTGGTTGGGGCCTTATCCTGCGTGTCTGGGTTCCCGCCCACAGCCTCAACTCAGGGGAAGCAGCCCCTGAGGCAAGACCTGCTGGAGGAGCCCTGCGCGCCCGCCTGATAGGCGAGAGCACAGCCAGCAGTGTAGCGAGCCTCCTCGGGAGAAGAGGAGGCAGCCGAGCCCAGTCAAGAGGAAAGCCCTGCTTGCACGGAGCTAAGTGGGCCTCCAGTACGGCAGAGCTCTAGCTCTGCTCAGAGCCCCGATCTGGCAGAGTTTCTGGCGCGAGGCTGCTCGGCCGGGGGCTCGCCTTGCCCAGACTTGCCTTGCTTTTAGGCTCCCTCCCCAGGAAGGAGCTGTCTGAGCGAGCCTGGGAGACGCCACTGGTGCCTTCCTTGCCTCAGCTCCAATCCTGCCTTGCCTTTGCACATAGGTGCCAGGCGTCGTTGGGGAGGGCTTAGGGGGTGGTGGGTTGCACACTGCCAAGGGCTTCAGCAGTGAGAGCTCTGTCAGAGGGAAGGGAAGGGCAACTGCAGGGCTCCTCCAGCGGTTTCTAGGCCGCCTAGAATCAGCGCCGCACCGAGAGCACCAGGCTCCCAGGGCCCCTGGCTGGGGTTTTCAGCCCCGCACACACGGAGGCTGATTCCTTGGGTGCCCAGAAAGTGTATGACAGACGTAGGTTCCCTAGCACTCTCCTCCCCAGCAGAGACATGTGCAGGTGTTTGGGGCCTGATCCTGCGTGTCTGGGTTCCTGCCCACAGCCCCAACTCAGGGGAAGCAGCCCCTGAGGCAAGACCTGCTGGAGGAGCCCTGCGCCCCCGCCTGATAGGCGAGTGCACAGCCAGCAGGGAAGCGAGCCTCCTCGGGGGAAGAGGAGGCAGCCCAGCCCCGTCAAGTTGAAAGCCCTGCTTGCACGGAGCTAAGTGCGCCTCCAGTACGGCAGAGCTCTAGCTCTGCTCAGAGCCCCGATCTGGCAGAGTTCCTGGCGCGAGGCTGCTCTGCCGGGGGCTAGCCTTGCCCAGACTTGCCTTGCTTTTAGGCTGCCTCTCCAGGAAGGAGCAGGCAGCAGGAGCCTGGGAGTCGCCACTGGCGCCTTTCTTGCCTCAGCTCCAATCCTGCCTTGCCTTTGCACTTAGGTCCCAGTCCTCCTTAAGGAGAGCTTAGGGGCTGGTGGGTTGCACACTGCCAAGGGCTCCAGCAGTGAGAATTCTGTCAGAGGGAAGGGAAGGGCAACTGCAGGGCTCCTCCAGCGGTTGCTTGGCCGCCCAGATTCAGCGCCACACGGAGAGCACCAGGCTCCCAGGTCCCCTGGCTGGGGTTTTCAGCCCCGCACACACGGAGGCTGATTCCTTGGGTGCCCAGAAAGTGTATGACAGACGTAGGTTCCCTAGCACTCTCCTCCCCAGCAGAGACATGTGCAGGTGTTTGGGGCCTGATCCTGCGTGTCTGGGTTCCTGCCCACAGCCCCAACTCAGGGGAAGCAGCCCCTGAGGCAAGACCTGCTGGAGGAGCCCTGCGCCCCCGCCTGATAGGCGAGTGCACAGCCAGCAGGGAAGCGAGCCTCCTCGGGGGAAGAGGAGGCAGCAAGTCCCCGTCAAGCTGAAATCCCTGCTTACACGAAGCTAAGTGCGACTCCAGTACGGCAGATCTCTAGCTCTGTTCAGAGGCCCGATCTGGCAGAGTTCCTGGCACCAAGATGCTCTGCCATAGGCGAGCCTTGCGCAGACTTGCCTTGCTTTAAGGCTCCCTCCCCAGGAAGGAGCAGGCTGTGTGAGGCTCGGAAACGCCACTGGCGCCTTCCTGGCTTCAGCTCTACCCCTGCCTTGCCTTTGCACTTAGGTCCCAAGCGTCCTTGAGGAGGGCTTAGGGGCTGGTGGGTTGCACACTGCCAAGGGCTCCAGCAGTGAAAGCTCTGTCAGAGGGAAGCGAAGGGCAACAGCAGGGCTCCTTCAGCGGTTCCTTGGCCGCCCAGACAAAGCTCCGCACGGAGAGCACCAGGTTCCAAGGGCCCCTGGCTGGGTTTTGCATCCCCACACTCCCAGAGGCTGACTCCGTGGGTGCCTAGAAAGTGTGTGAGAGACGTAGGTTCCCTAGCACTCTCCTCCCCAGCAGAGACATGTGCAGGTGGTTGGGGCCTTATCCTGCGTGTCTGGGTTCCCGCCCACAGCCTCAACTCAGGGGAAGCAGCCCCTGAGGCAAGACCTGCTGGAGGAGCCCTGCGCGCCCGCCTGATAGGCGAGAGCACAGCCAGCAGTGTAGCGAGCCTCCTCGGGAGAAGAGGAGGCAGCCGAGCCCAGTCAAGAGGAAAGCCCTGCTTGCACGGAGCTAAGTGGGCCTCCAGTACGGCAGAGCTCTAGCTCTGCTCAGAGCCCCGATCTGGCAGAGTTTCTGGCGCGAGGCTGCTCGGCCGGGGGCTCGCCTTGCCCAGACTTGCCTTGCTTTTAGGCTCCCTCCCCAGGAAGGAGCTGTCTGAGCGAGCCTGGGAGACGCCACTGGTGCCTTCCTTGCCTCAGCTCCAATCCTGCCTTGCCTTTGCACATAGGTGCCAGGCGTCGTTGGGGAGGGCTTAGGGGGTGGTGGGTTGCACACTGCCAAGGGCTTCAGCAGTGAGAGCTCTGTCAGAGGGAAGGGAAGGGCAACTGCAGGGCTCCTCCAGCGGTTTCTAGGCCGCCTAGAATCAGCGCCGCACCGAGAGCACCAGGCTCCCAGGGCCCCTGGCTGGGGTTTTCAGCCCCGCACACACGGAGGCTGATTCCTTGGGTGCCCAGAAAGTGTATGACAGACGTAGGTTCCCTAGCACTCTCCTCCCCAGCAGAGACATGTGCAGGTGGTTGGGGCCTGATCCTGCGTGTCTGGGTTCCTGCCCACAGCCCCAACTCAGGGGAAGCAGCCCCTGAGGCAAGACCTGCTGGAGGAGCCCTGCGCCCCCGCCTGATAGGCGAGTGCACAGCCAGCAGGGAAGCGAGCCTCCTCGGGGGAAGAGGAGGCAGCCCAGCCCCGTCAAGTTGAAAGCCCTGCTTGCACGGAGCTAAGTGCGCCTCCAGTACGGCAGAGCTCTAGCTCTGCTCAGAGCCCCGATCTGGCAGAGTTCCTGGCGCGAGGCTGCTCTGCCGGGGGCTAGCCTTGCCCAGACTTGCCTTGCTTTTAGGCTGCCTCTCCAGGAAGGAGCAGGCAGCAGGAGCCTGGGAGTCGCCACTGGCGCCTTTCTTGCCTCAGCTCCAATCCTGCCTTGCCTTTGCACTTAGGTCCCAGTCCTCCTTAAGGAGAGCTTAGGGGCTGGTGGGTTGCACACTGCCAAGGGCTCCAGCAGTGAGAATTCTGTCAGAGGGAAGGGAAGGGCAACTGCAGGGCTCCTCCAGCGGTTGCTTGGCCGCCCAGATTCAGCGCCACACGGAGAGCACCAGGCTCCCAGGTCCCCTGGCTGGGGTTTTCAGCCCCGCACACACGGAGGCTGATTCCTTGGGTGCCCAGAAAGTGTATGACAGACGTAGGTTCCCTAGCACTCTCCTCCCCAGCAGAGACATGTGCAGGTGTTTGGGGCCTGATCCTGCGTGTCTGGGTTCCTGCCCACAGCCCCAACTCAGGGGAAGCAGCCCCTGAGGCAAGACCTGCTGGAGGAGCCCTGCGCCCCCGCCTGATAGGCGAGTGCACAGCCAGCAGGGAAGCGAGCCTCCTCGGGGGAAGAGGAGGCAGCAAGTCCCCGTCAAGCTGAAATCCCTGCTTCCACGAAGCTAAGTGCGACTCCAGTACGGCAGATCTCTAGCTCTGTTCAGAGGCCCGATCTGGCAGAGTTCCTGGCACCAAGATGCTCTGCCATAGGCGAGCCTTGCGCAGACTTGCCTTGCTTTAAGGCTCCCTCCCCAGGAAGGAGCAGGCTGTGTGAGGCTCGGAAACGCCACTGGCGCCTTCCTGGCTTCAGCTCTACCCCTGCCTTGCCTTTGCACTTAGGTCCCAAGCGTCCTTGAGGAGGGCTTAGGGGCTGGTGGGTTGCACACTGCCAAGGGCTCCAGCAGTGAAAGCTCTGTCAGAGGGAAGCGAAGGGCAACAGCAGGGCTCCTTCAGCGGTTCCTTGGCCGCCCAGACAAAGCTCCGCACGGAGAGCACCAGGTTCCAAGGGCCCCTGGCTGGGTTTTGCATCCCCACACTCCCAGAGGCTGACTCCGTGGGTGCCTAGAAAGTGTGTGAGAGACGTAGGTTCCCTAGCACTCTCCTCCCCAGCAGAGACATGTGCAGGTGGTTGGGGCCTTATCCTGCGTGTCTGGGTTCCCGCCCACAGCCTCAACTCAGGGGAAGCAGCCCCTGAGGCAAGACCTGCTGGAGGAGCCCTGCGCGCCCGCCTGATAGGCGAGAGCACAGCCAGCAGTGTAGCGAGCCTCCTCGGGAGAAGAGGAGGCAGCCGAGCCCAGTCAAGAGGAAAGCCCTGCTTGCACGGAGCTAAGTGGGCCTCCAGTACGGCAGAGCTCTAGCTCTGCTCAGAGCCCCGATCTGGCAGAGTTTCTGGCGCGAGGCTGCTCGGCCGGGGGCTCGCCTTGCCCAGACTTGCCTTGCTTTTAGGCTCCCTCCCCAGGAAGGAGCTGTCTGAGCGAGCCTGGGAGACGCCACTGGTGCCTTCCTTGCCTCAGCTCCAATCCTGCCTTGCCTTTGCACATAGGTGCCAGGCGTCGTTGGGGAGGGCTTAGGGGGTGGTGGGTTGCACACTGCCAAGGGCTTCAGCAGTGAGAGCTCTGTCAGAGGGAAGGGAAGGGCAACTGCAGGGCTCCTCCAGCGGTTTCTAGGCCGCCTAGAATCAGCGCCGCACCGAGAGCACCAGGCTCCCAGGGCCCCTGGCTGGGGTTTTCAGCCCCGCACACACGGAGGCTGATTCCTTGGGTGCCCAGAAAGTGTATGACAGACGTAGGTTCCCTAGCACTCTCCTCCCCAGCAGAGACATGTGCAGGTGGTTTGGGGCCTGATCCT
Organism: Capra hircus; assembly: GCF_001704415.2. Classification (NCBI taxonomy): domain Eukaryota; kingdom Metazoa; phylum Chordata; class Mammalia; order Artiodactyla; family Bovidae; genus Capra; species Capra hircus. The sequence continues at coordinate 13,574 of NW_017199587.1, forward strand.
GCGTGTCTGGGTTCCTGCCCACAGCCCCAACTCAGGGGAAGCAGCCCCTGAGGCAAGACCTGCTGGAGGAGCCCTGCGCCCCCGCCTGATAGGCGAGTGCACAGCCAGCAGGGAAGCGAGCCTCCTCGGGGGAAGAGGAGGCAGCCCAGCCCCGTCAAGTTGAAAGCCCTGCTTGCACGGAGCTAAGTGCGCCTCCAGTACGGCAGAGCTCTAGCTCTGCTCAGAGCCCCGATCTGGCAGAGTTCCTGGCGCGAGGCTGCTCTGCCGGGGGCTAGCCTTGCCCAGACTTGCCTTGCTTTTAGGCTGCCTCTCCAGGAAGGAGCAGGCAGCAGGAGCCTGGGAGTCGCCACTGGCGCCTTTCTTGCCTCAGCTCCAATCCTGCCTTGCCTTTGCACTTAGGTCCCAGTCCTCCTTAAGGAGAGCTTAGGGGCTGGTGGGTTGCACACTGCCAAGGGCTCCAGCAGTGAGAATTCTGTCAGAGGGAAGGGAAGGGCAACTGCAGGGCTCCTCCAGCGGTTGCTTGGCCGCCCAGATTCAGCGCCACACGGAGAGCACCAGGCTCCCAGGTCCCCTGGCTGGGGTTTTCAGCCCCGCACACACGGAGGCTGATTCCTTGGGTGCCCAGAAAGTGTATGACAGACGTAGGTTCCCTAGCACTCTCCTCCCCAGCAGAGACATGTGCAGGTGTTTGGGGCCTGATCCTGCGTGTCTGGGTTCCTGCCCACAGCCCCAACTCAGGGGAAGCAGCCCCTGAGGCAAGACCTGCTGGAGGAGCCCTGCGCCCCCGCCTGATAGGCGAGTGCACAGCCAGCAGGGAAGCGAGCCTCCTCGGGGGAAGAGGAGGCAGCAAGTCCCCGTCAAGCTGAAATCCCTGCTTACACGAAGCTAAGTGCGACTCCAGTACGGCAGATCTCTAGCTCTGTTCAGAGGCCCGATCTGGCAGAGTTCCTGGCACCAAGATGCTCTGCCATAGGCGAGCCTTGCGCAGACTTGCCTTGCTTTAAGGCTCCCTCCCCAGGAAGGAGCAGGCTGTGTGAGGCTCGGAAACGCCACTGGCGCCTTCCTGGCTTCAGCTCTACCCCTGCCTTGCCTTTGCACTTAGGTCCCAAGCGTCCTTGAGGAGGGCTTAGGGGCTGGTGGGTTGCACACTGCCAAGGGCTCCAGCAGTGAAAGCTCTGTCAGAGGGAAGCGAAGGGCAACAGCAGGGCTCCTTCAGCGGTTCCTTGGCCGCCCAGACAAAGCTCCGCACGGAGAGCACCAGGTTCCAAGGGCCCCTGGCTGGGTTTTGCATCCCCACACTCCCAGAGGCTGACTCCGTGGGTGCCTAGAAAGTGTGTGAGAGACGTAGGTTCCCTAGCACTCTCCTCCCCAGCAGAGACATGTGCAGGTGGTTGGGGCCTTATCCTGCGTGTCTGGGTTCCCGCCCACAGCCTCAACTCAGGGGAAGCAGCCCCTGAGGCAAGACCTGCTGGAGGAGCCCTGCGCGCCCGCCTGATAGGCGAGAGCACAGCCAGCAGTGTAGCGAGCCTCCTCGGGAGAAGAGGAGGCAGCCGAGCCCAGTCAAGAGGAAAGCCCTGCTTGCACGGAGCTAAGTGGGCCTCCAGTACGGCAGAGCTCTAGCTCTGCTCAGAGCCCCGATCTGGCAGAGTTTCTGGCGCGAGGCTGCTCGGCCGGGGGCTCGCCTTGCCCAGACTTGCCTTGCTTTTAGGCTCCCTCCCCAGGAAGGAGCTGTCTGAGCGAGCCTGGGAGACGCCACTGGTGCCTTCCTTGCCTCAGCTCCAATCCTGCCTTGCCTTTGCACATAGGTGCCAGGCGTCGTTGGGGAGGGCTTAGGGGGTGGTGGGTTGCACACTGCCAAGGGCTTCAGCAGTGAGAGCTCTGTCAGAGGGAAGGGAAGGGCAACTGCAGGGCTCCTCCAGCGGTTTCTAGGCCGCCTAGAATCAGCGCCGCACCGAGAGCACCAGGCTCCCAGGGCCCCTGGCTGGGGTTTTCAGCCCCGCACACACGGAGGCTGATTCCTTGGGTGCCCAGAAAGTGTATGACAGACGTAGGTTCCCTAGCACTCTCCTCCCCAGCAGAGACATGTGCAGGTGGTTGGGGCCTGATCCTGCGTGTCTGGGTTCCTGCCCACAGCCCCAACTCAGGGGAAGCAGCCCCTGAGGCAAGACCTGCTGGAGGAGCCCTGCGCCCCCGCCTGATAGGCGAGTGCACAGCCAGCAGGGAAGCGAGCCTCCTCGGGGGAAGAGGAGGCAGCCCAGCCCCGTCAAGTTGAAAGCCCTGCTTGCACGGAGCTAAGTGCGCCTCCAGTACGGCAGAGCTCTAGCTCTGCTCAGAGCCCCGATCTGGCAGAGTTCCTGGCGCGAGGCTGCTCTGCCGGGGGCTAGCCTTGCCCAGACTTGCCTTGCTTTTAGGCTGCCTCTCCAGGAAGGAGCAGGCAGCAGGAGCCTGGGAGTCGCCACTGGCGCCTTTCTTGCCTCAGCTCCAATCCTGCCTTGCCTTTGCACTTAGGTCCCAGTCCTCCTTAAGGAGAGCTTAGGGGCTGGTGGGTTGCACACTGCCAAGGGCTCCAGCAGTGAGAATTCTGTCAGAGGGAAGGGAAGGGCAACTGCAGGGCTCCTCCAGCGGTTGCTTGGCCGCCCAGATTCAGCGCCACACGGAGAGCACCAGGCTCCCAGGTCCCCTGGCTGGGGTTTTCAGCCCCGCACACACGGAGGCTGATTCCTTGGGTGCCCAGAAAGTGTATGACAGACGTAGGTTCCCTAGCACTCTCCTCCCCAGCAGAGACATGTGCAGGTGTTTGGGGCCTGATCCTGCGTGTCTGGGTTCCTGCCCACAGCCCCAACTCAGGGGAAGCAGCCCCTGAGGCAAGACCTGCTGGAGGAGCCCTGCGCCCCCGCCTGATAGGCGAGTGCACAGCCAGCAGGGAAGCGAGCCTCCTCGGGGGAAGAGGAGGCAGCAAGTCCCCGTCAAGCTGAAATCCCTGCTTCCACGAAGCTAAGTGCGACTCCAGTACGGCAGATCTCTAGCTCTGTTCAGAGGCCCGATCTGGCAGAGTTCCTGGCACCAAGATGCTCTGCCATAGGCGAGCCTTGCGCAGACTTGCCTTGCTTTAAGGCTCCCTCCCCAGGAAGGAGCAGGCTGTGTGAGGCTCGGAAACGCCACTGGCGCCTTCCTGGCTTCAGCTCTACCCCTGCCTTGCCTTTGCACTTAGGTCCCAAGCGTCCTTGAGGAGGGCTTAGGGGCTGGTGGGTTGCACACTGCCAAGGGCTCCAGCAGTGAAAGCTCTGTCAGAGGGAAGCGAAGGGCAACAGCAGGGCTCCTTCAGCGGTTCCTTGGCCGCCCAGACAAAGCTCCGCACGGAGAGCACCAGGTTCCAAGGGCCCCTGGCTGGGTTTTGCATCCCCACACTCCCAGAGGCTGACTCCGTGGGTGCCTAGAAAGTGTGTGAGAGACGTAGGTTCCCTAGCACTCTCCTCCCCAGCAGAGACATGTGCAGGTGGTTGGGGCCTTATCCTGCGTGTCTGGGTTCCCGCCCACAGCCTCAACTCAGGGGAAGCAGCCCCTGAGGCAAGACCTGCTGGAGGAGCCCTGCGCGCCCCGCCTGATAGGCGAGAGCACAGCCAGCAGTGTAGCGAGCCTCCTCGGGAGAAGAGGAGGCAGCCGAGCCCAGTCAAGAGGAAAGCCCTGCTTGCACGGAGCTAAGTGGGCCTCCAGTACGGCAGAGCTCTAGCTCTGCTCAGAGCCCCGATCTGGCAGAGTTTCTGGCGCGAGGCTGCTCGGCCGGGGGCTCGCCTTGCCCAGACTTGCCTTGCTTTTAGGCTCCCTCCCCAGGAAGGAGCTGTCTGAGCGAGCCTGGGAGACGCCACTGGTGCCTTCCTTGCCTCAGCTCCAATCCTGCCTTGCCTTTGCACATAGGTGCCAGGCGTCGTTGGGGAGGGCTTAGGGGGTGGTGGGTTGCACACTGCCAAGGGCTTCAGCAGTGAGAGCTCTGTCAGAGGGAAGGGAAGGGCAACTGCAGGGCTCCTCCAGCGGTTTCTAGGCCGCCTAGAATCAGCGCCGCACCGAGAGCACCAGGCTCCCAGGGCCCCTGGCTGGGGTTTTCAGCCCCGCACACACGGAGGCTGATTCCTTGGGTGCCCAGAAAGTGTATGACAGACGTAGGTTCCCTAGCACTCTCCTCCCCAGCAGAGACATGTGCAGGTGGTTGGGGCCTGATCCTGCGTGTCTGGGTTCCTGCCCACAGCCCCAACTCAGGGGAAGCAGCCCCTGAGGCAAGACCTGCTGGAGGAGCCCTGCGCCCCCGCCTGATAGGCGAGTGCACAGCCAGCAGGGAAGCGAGCCTCCTCGGGGGAAGAGGAGGCAGCCCAGCCCCGTCAAGTTGAAAGCCCTGCTTGCACGGAGCTAAGTGCGCCTCCAGTACGGCAGAGCTCTAGCTCTGCTCAGAGCCCCGATCTGGCAGAGTTCCTGGCGCGAGGCTGCTCTGCCGGGGGCTAGCCTTGCCCAGACTTGCCTTGCTTTTAGGCTGCCTCTCCAGGAAGGAGCAGGCAGCAGGAGCCTGGGAGTCGCCACTGGCGCCTTTCTTGCCTCAGCTCCAATCCTGCCTTGCCTTTGCACTTAGGTCCCAGTCCTCCTTAAGGAGAGCTTAGGGGCTGGTGGGTTGCACACTGCCAAGGGCTCCAGCAGTGAGAATTCTGTCAGAGGGAAGGGAAGGGCAACTGCAGGGCTCCTCCAGCGGTTGCTTGGCCGCCCAGATTCAGCGCCACACGGAGAGCACCAGGCTCCCAGGGTCCCCTGGCTGGGGTTTTCAGCCCCGCACACACGGAGGCTGATTCCTTGGGTGCCCAGAAAGTGTATGACAGACGTAGGTTCCCTAGCACTCTCCTCCCCAGCAGAGACATGTGCAGGTGTTTGGGGCCTGATCCTGCGTGTCTGGGTTCCTGCCCACAGCCCCAACTCAGGGGAAGCAGCCCCTGAGGCAAGACCTGCTGGAGGAGCCCTGCGCCCCCGCCTGATAGGCGAGTGCACAGCCAGCAGGGAAGCGAGCCTCCTCGGGGGAAGAGGAGGCAGCAAGTCCCCGTCAAGCTGAAATCCCTGCTTACACGAAGCTAAGTGCGACTCCAGTACGGCAGATCTCTAGCTCTGTTCAGAGGCCCGATCTGGCAGAGTTCCTGGCACCAAGATGCTCTGCCATAGGCGAGCCTTGCGCAGACTTGCCTTGCTTTAGGCTCCCTCCCCAGAAGGAGCATGGCTGTGCTGAGGCTCGGAAAACGCACTGGCGCCTTCCTGGCTTCAGCTCTACCCCTGCCTTGCCTTTGCACTTAGGTCCAAGCGTCCTTGGAGGAGGGCTTAGCGGGCTGGTGGGTTGCACACTGCCAAGGGCTCCAGCAGTGAAAGCTCTGTCAGAGGGAAGGCGAAGGGCAACAGCAGGGCTCCTTCCAGCGGTTCCTTGGCCGCCCAGACAAAGCTCCGCACGAGAGCAACCAGGCTTCCAAGGGCCCCTGGCTGGGTTTTCGCACCCCACAACCCCAGAGGCTGACTCCTTGGGTGCCAGAAAGTGTATGACAGACGTAGGTTCCCTAGCACTCTCCTCCCCAGCAGAGGACATGTGCAGGTGGTTGGGGCCTGATCCTGCGTGTCTGGGTTCCCGCCCACAGCCCCAACTCAGGGGAAGCAGCCCCTGAGGCAAGACCTGCTGGAGGAGCCCTGGCGCGCCCGCCTGATAGGCGAGAGCACAGCCAGCAGTGTAAGCGAGCCTCCTCGGAGAAGAGGAGGCAGCCGAGCCCAGTCAAGAGGAAAGCCCTGCTTGCACGGAGCTAAGTGGGCCTCCAGTACGGCAGAGCTCTAGCTCTGCTCAGAGCCCCGATCTGGCAGAGTTTCTGGCGCGAGGCTGCTCCGGCCGGGGGCTCGCCTTGCCCAGACTTGCCTTGCTTTTAGGCTCCCTCCCCAGGAAGAGCTGTCTGAGCGAGC
>NW_017199588.1:0-7282 GCF_001704415.2 Capra hircus
ACTGGCCTTTCCTGAGGCCACCAGAGGGGTCCCTGTGTCCCCCGTCGTAAATCGAGAGCACCTGCCGCAACCGAGAAAATCCAGGAGGTTCTCCCCTCCAGGCAAGATGAGGTCCATTTGCGCTGAGGCGTCTCGAGGCTAATCACACCTAACCTCTGGAACTTCCAACGGGTCCTTCACACCCTTGCTGCAACTCAAGAAGTTTCCCGACATACCCGTCTCCACTCGAGAGGAAGCACGAGAGTTCCGCCCACATCCAGAGGAGCCCCGTTTCCGCCTCCTAGCTCGAGAGGAGGGATCCTTTCCCTGCGTGGTCGGGAAAGAATTCAGCTTTCCCGTTGAATCTCAAGAGGAGGCACTCTCCACAGGAAAGGCGAGAGGAACTCCAGGGTCGTTCCCCCATTCCCAGAGTCCCCCAGATTTCTCAGTCCATTCCAGGGAAACCTGTTTTCCCCTGCACTGCCTCGACTTTCAAGCTGAGGATCGACTCACACCACGGTGGCACGTGCGACAGCCCTGTGGGAAATCCTCGTGGGAAAGCCTTGTGGGAAAGCTCGAGGGAAAGCCACAGATCCCTTGATCCATGCGAACAGAAGTGTTACATTGCTGCTACAGCTCGGGAGAAAAGCGCTCGTGCATGCCCCCACTCGAGACGAGGACTGACTCCACTGGGGAGACTCCAGAAGTACCCCAAGATCCATGTCAGCACTGGAGTGGAATCCTCAGGTTCCGGCACCGACTCCACACAAGGTCTTAGGCCCCGGCATCGACGAGAGAGGAATCCCGAGTGATCCCCGAGCAACTCGCAAGGGGACTGGCCTTTCCTGAGGCCACCAGAGCGCGTACTTGACGTCCCGGTCGTAGGTCTAGAGCACCTGCCGCAACTCGAGAAAATCCAGGAGGTTCTCCCCTCCAGGTGAGATGAGGCCCATTTCCGCTGAGGCGTCTCGAGGCTAATCACACCTAACGTCTGGAACTTCCAAAGGGTCCTTCACACCTTGCTGCAACTCAAGAAATTTCTCGACATACCCGTCGCCACTCGAGAGGAACACGAGCGTCCCCGCCCACATCGAGAGGAGCCCCCGTTTCCGCCTCCTAGCTCGAGAGGAGGGATCCAATCCCTGCGTGGATGGGAAGAATTCCCGGCGTTCCTGTCGCATCTCAAGAGAAGGCGCTCTCCACAGGAAAGGCGAGAGGAACTCCAGGGTGGTGCCACCATTCCCAGAGTCCCCAGATGTCTCATTTCATTCCAGGGAAAACTGATTTCCCTGCAATGTCTCGACTTTCAAGCCGAGGATCGACTCACACCACGGTGGCACGTGGGACAGCCCTGTGGGAAAGCCTCGTGGGAAAGCCTCATGGGAAAGCCTCGAGGGAAAGCCACAGATCCCTTAATCCACTCGAAGGGAAGCGTGACACTGCTGCTACACCTCGGGAGGAAAGAGTACGTGCATGCCCCACTAGATACGAGGACTGACTACGCTGGGGAGATTCCAGAAGTACCCAAGATCCATGATCCAGTCAGGAGAGAGGAATCCTCAGGTTGGAGCACCATCACACTCAAGGTCTTAGGCCCGCATCGACGGAGAGGAATCCCGAGAGGCCCCCGAGCAACTCGCATGGGGACTGGCCTTTCCTAAGGCCACCAGAGTGGGTCCCTGAGGTCCCCGTCGTAAGTCGAGAGCACGTGCAGCAACTCGAGAAAATCCAGGAGGTTCTCCCTCCAGGCGAGATGAGGCCCATTTCGGCTGAGGTGTCTCGAGGCTAATCACACCAAACCTCTGTAACTTCCAAAGGGTGATTCACACCCCTTGCTGCAACTCAAGAAGTTCCCCGACATACCCGTCTCCACTTGAAGAGGAAGCACGAGAGTCCCGCTCACATCCAGAGGAACCCCGTTTCCGCCTCCTAGCTCGAGAGGAGGGATCATTTCCTTTCGTGGTCGGGAAAGAATACCCAGCGTTCCCGTCGCTTCTCAAGAGGAGTCGCTCTCCACAGGAAAGGCGAGAGGAACTCCAGGGTGGTGCCACCATTCACAGAGTCCCCCCAGATGTCTCAGTCCATTCCAGGGAAACCTGTTTTCCCTGCACTGCCTCGACTTTCCTGCCAAGGATAGACTCACACCACGGTGGCACGTGGGACAGCCCTGTGGGAAAGCCTCGTGGGAAAGCTTATGGAAAGCTCGAGGGAAAGCTCCTGATCCCTTGATCCACGCGCGAAGGGAAGCGTGACACTGCTGCTACAGCTCGGGAGGAAAGCGCACCTGCATGCCCCCACTCGAGACGAGGACTGACTTCCCTTGGGAGACTCCAGAAGTACCCCAAGATCCATGTCAGCACTGGAGAGGAATCCTCAGGTTCCGGCACCGGTTCCACACAAGATCTTAGGCCTCTGCATCGACGGGAGAGGAATCCCGAGAGGCCCCCGAGCAACTCGCATGGGGACTGGCCTTTCCTGACGCCACTACAGCGGGTCCCTGAGGTTCCCGTCGTAAGTCGAAAGCACCTGCCGCAACTCGAGAAAATCCAGGAGGTTCTGCCCCAGGCGAGATGAGGCCCATTTCCACTGAGGCGTCTCCAGGCTAATCACACCTAACCTCTGGAACTTCCAAAGGGTCCTTCACACCCTTGCTGCAACTCGAGAAGTTCCCCGATATCCACTCGCGAGAGAAGCACGAGAGTCCCGCCCACATCCAGAGAAGCCCCGTTTCCGCCTCCAAGCTCGAGAGGAGGGATCTTTCCCTACGCGGTCGGGAAAGAATTTCCGGCGTTCCTGTCGCATCTCAAGTGGAAGCGCTCTCCAGGAAACTCGAGAGTAACTCCAGGGTCGTGCCACATTCCCAGAGTCCCCCCAGATGTCTCAGTCCATTCCAGGGAAAACCTGTTTTCCCTGCACTGCCTCGACTTTCAAGCCGAGGATCGACTCACACCACGGTGGCACGTGGGACAGCCCTGTGGGAAAGCCTCGAGGGAAGCCCCTGATCCCTTGATCCACGTGAAGGGAATCGTGACACTGCTGCTACAGCTCAGGAGGAACGCGCACGTGCATGCCTCCACTCGAGACGAGGACTGACTCCCCTGGGGAGACTCCAGAAGTACCCCAAGCTCCATGTCAGCACTGGAGATGAATCCTCAGGTTCCGGCACAGACTCCGCACAAGGTTTTAGGCCCCAGCATCGACGGGAGAGGAAACCCGAGAGGCCCCGAGAGGCCCCCGAAAAACTCGCAAGGGGACTGGCCTTTCCTGAGCGCCGCCAGAGCGCCCCCCCAGTAAGTCAGAGCAGCCGCAACTTGAGAAAATCCAGGAGCTCCCCTCCAGGCGAGAGGGCCATTTCCGCTGAGGTGTCTCGAGGCTAATCACATCTAACATCTGGAACTTCCAAAGGGTTCCACCTTTGCTGCAACTCAAGAAGTTCCCCGACATACCGGAATCCACTCGAGAGAAGCACGAGAGTCACGCCCATATCCAGAGGAGCCCCGTTTCTGCCTCCTAGCTCGAGAAGAGGGATCCTTTCCCTGCGTGGTCGGGAAGAATTCCCGGCGTTCCCGTCGCATCTCAAGTGGAGGCGCTCTTCACAGGAAAGGCGAGAGGAACTCCAGGGTCGTGCCACATTCCCAGAGTCCGCCAGATGTCTCAGTCCTTTCCAGGGAAACTTCTTTTCCCTGCACTGCCTCGACTTTCAAGCCAAGGATCGACTCACACCACGGTGGCACGTGCGACAGCCCTGTGGGAAAGCCTAGTGGGAAAGCCTCGTGGGAAAGCCTCGAGGGAAAGCCACAGATCCCTTGATCCACGCGATGGGAAGCGTGACACTGCTGCAACAGCTCTGGAGGAAAGCGACCGTGCATGCCCCCACTCGAGACGAGGACTGACTCCCCTGAGGAGATTCCAGAAGTACCCCAAGATCCATGTCAGCACTGGAGAGGAATCCTCAGGTTCCGGCACTGACTCCACACAAGGTCTTAGGCCCTAGCATCGACGGGAGTGGAATCCCGAGAGGCCCGCGAGCTACCTGCATGGGGACTGGCCTTTCCTGAGGCCACCAGAGCGGGTCCCTGAGGTCCCCGTCGTAAGTCGAGAACACCTGTCGCAACTCGAGAAAATCCAGGAGCTTCTCCCCTCCAGGCAAGATGAGGCCCATTTCCACTGAGGCGTCTCAAGGCTAATCAAATCTAACTTCTGGAACTTCCAAAGGGGCTTTCACACCTTTGCCGCAACTCAAGAAGTTCCCGGACATACCCGTCTCCACTCGAGAGGAAGCACGAGAGTCCCGCCCACATCCAGAGGAGCCCCGTTTCCGCCTCCTAGCTCGAGAGGAGGGATCCTTTCCCTGCGTGGTCGGGAATGAATTCCCGGCGTTTCCGACGCATCTCAAGAGGAGGCGCTCTCCACAGGTAAGGGGAGAGGAACTTCCGGGTCGTGTCACCATTCCCAGAGTCCCCCAGAGGTCTCAGTCCATTCCAGGGAAACCTGTTTTCCTTGCACTGCATCGACTTTCAAACCGAGGATTGACTCACACCAAGGCGGCACGTGGGACAGCCCTGTGGGAAAGCCTCGTGGGAAAACCTCCTGGGAAAGCCTCGAGGGAAAGCCACAGATTCCTTGATCCACGCGAAGGGAAATGCAAAACTGCTGCTACAGCTCGGGAGGAAAGCGCACGTGCATGCCCCACTCGAGACGAGGACTGACTCACCTGGGGAGACTGCAAAAGTACCCCAAGATCCATGTCAGCACTGGAGAGGAATCCTCAGGTTCCGGCACCGATTCCCCACAAGGTCTTAGGCCCCGGCATCGACGGGAGAGGAATCCCGAGAGGCCCCCGAGCAACTCGCATGGGGACTGGCCTTTCCTGAGGCCACCAGAGCGGGTCCCTGAGGTCCCCGTCGTAAGTTGATAGCACCTGTCGCAACTCGAGAAAATCCAGGAGGTTCTCCCTCCAGGCGAGATGAGGCCCATTTCTGCTGAGGCGTCTCCAGGCAAATCACACCTAACATCTCGAACTGCCAAAGGGTCCTTCTAAACCTTGCTGCAACTCAAGAAGTTCCCCGACATACCCGTCTCCAGTCGAGAGGAAGCACGATGGTCCCGCCCACATCCAGAGGAGCCCCCGTTTCCGCCTCCTAGCTCGAGAGGAGGGATCCTTTCCATGCGTGGTCGGGAAAGAATTCCCGGTGTTCCCGTCGCATCTCAAGAGGAGGCGGTCTCCACAGGAAAGGCGAGAGGAACTCCAGGGTCGTGCCACCATTCCAAGAGTCCCCCAGATGTCTCAGTCCATTCCAGGCAAACCTGTTTTCCCTGCACTGTCTCGACTTTCAAGCCGAGGATCTACACACACCACGGTGGCACGTGGGACAGCCTGAGGAAACCCTCGTGGGAAGTCGTGGAAAGCCTCGAGGGAAAGCCACTGATCCCTTGATCCACGCGATGGGAAGCGTGACACTGCTGCTACAGCTCGGGAGGAAAGCGCACGGATGCCGCCACTCGAGACGAGGACTGACTCCCCTGGAGAGACTCCAGAAGTACCCCAAGATCCATGTCAGCACTGGAGAGGAATCCTAAGGTTCCGGCACCCACTCCACACAAGATCTTAGGCCCCGCATCGACGGGAGAGGAATCCCGAGAGGCCCGAGAGCTACTCCCGTGGGGACTGGCCTTTCCTGAGGCCACCAGAGCGGATCCCTGAGGTCCCGGTCGTAAGTCGAGAGCACCTGCCGCAACTCGAGAATATCCAGGAGGTTCTCCCTCCAGGCGAGATGAGGCCCATTTCCACTGAGGCATCTCGAGTCTAATCACACCTAACCTCTGGAACTTCCAAAGGGTCCTTCACACCCTTGCTGCAACTCAAGAAGTTCCCCGACATACCCGTCTCCACTCGAGAAGAAGCACGAGAGTCCCACCACATCCACAGTAGCCCCATTTCCGCCTCCTAGCTGGAGAGGAGGGATCCTTTCCCTGCGTGTTCGGTCAAGAATTCCCAGCGTTTCCATCGCATCTCAAGAGGAGGCGTTTTCCACAGGAAAGGCGAGAGTAACTCCAGGGTCGTGCCACCATTTCCCAGAGACAACCAGATGTCTCAGTCCATTCCAGGGAAACCTGTTTTCCCTGCACTGCGTCGACTTTCAAGCCGAGGATCGACTCACACCACGGTGGTACGTGGGACAGCCCTGTGGGACAGCCCCTGTGGGAAAGCCTCGTGGGAAAGCTCGTGGGAAAGCCTCGAGGAAAGCCACAGATCCCTTGATCCACGCGAAGGGAAGCATGACACTGCTGCTACAGCTCGGAAGGAAAGCGCACGTGCATGCCCCACTCGAGAGGAGGACTGACTCTACTGGGGAGACTCCAGAAGTCCCCCAGATCCACGTCAGCACTGGAAAGGAATACTCAGGTTCCAGCACTAGCTCCACACAAAAGATCTTAGGCCCGGCATCGACGGGAGAGGAATCCCGAGAGGCCCCCGAACAACTCGCATGGGGACTGGCCTTTCCAGAGGCCACCAGAGCGGGTCCCTGAGGTCCCCGTCGTAAGTCGAGAGCACCTGCCGCAACTCGAGAACATCCAGGAGTTTCTCCCTCCAGGCGAGATGAGTGCCATTTCCGCTGAGGCATCTCGAGGCTAATCACATTAACCTCTGGAGCTCCCAAAGCGACTTCACACCCTTGCTGCAACTCAAGAAGATCGCCGACATACCCGTCTACACTCGAGAGGAAGCACGAGAGTCCCGCCCACATCCAGAGGAGCCCCGTTTCCGCCTCCTAGCTCGAGAGGAGGGATCCTTTCCCTGCGTGGTCGGGAAACAATTCCTGGCGTTTCCGTCGCATCTCAAGAGGAGGCGCTCTCCACAGGAAAGGCGAAAGGAACTCCAGGGTCGTTCCACATTCCCAGAGTCCCCAGGATGTCTCAGTCCATTCCAGGGAAACCTGCTTTCCCTGCACTGCCTCGGCTTTCAAGCGAAGATCGACTCACACCAAGATCGACTCACACCAGGTGGCACGTGGGACAGCCCTGTGGGAAAGCCTCGTTGGAAAGCCTCGAGGGAAAGCCACAGATCCCTTGATCCACGCAAGGGAAGCGTGACACTGCTGCTACAGCTCGAGAGGAAGCGCATGTGCATGCCCCCACTCGAGACGAGGACTGACTCCACTGGGGAGACTACAGAAGAACCCCCAAGATCCATGTCAGAACTGGAGAGGAATGCTAAGTTCCGGCACCGAGTCCACACAAGATCTAATGCCCCGCGCATAGACGGGAGAGGAATCCCGAGAGGCCCCCGAGCAACTCGCAT
>NW_017199589.1:0-7281 GCF_001704415.2 Capra hircus
TGGATACTGGGCCTAGAGGCCAAAATTCGCATTTTTTCCCGGGGGAGCCCTAACGTGGTGTGACTTAGCAACTGCTTGAAAATCCATCCCATTGCTGTTTTCCTCCTTTCTGACAGAGCTAGCTTTGTTCCCTGCTTTTGGGATATCTCAACCGAAGGGCCGGTCCATAGCTACTCGCCTGGGGCCCATTTGGATGTGCAAGGTGCCCTCGACTAGGTGACCCTAGCATGGCACTCAGCCCGCTCAGACACACTCCCGAGGCTTCTTTCTCATGGGAAGCACTGCTCCAACCTAGGAATGTGTCTGCAATGCTTGGAAAGTGCAGTGAGACACACAGCCCTGACTCTGCAATTGAGGCCCTCAGAGCAAGCCTGCCAGCTCTGATGTCTGAGAAGCAAAACACTTGCTGCAAAGAGAGGCCTGAAAACACACTCTCTGTGGATGACTTTCCTTCTCTAAGGAAGATAGTTTTCCCAGTCTCCTGCTTCCTGAATGTCACACAGCTGGAATGCGCTTGCTTGGAGGTCGTGATTCAGTGGCAATGACCCCTGAGGCCCTTTGCCCAGGGAGGGCTCCCACACTCACAGGCAAATCAAAGCAACTTCCAAGTGAGTCAGCTCTTCACATCAAAGTGGCCAAAGTATTGGAGTTTCAGGTTCAGTATTAGTCCTTCCAATGTATATTCAGACCTGATTTTCCTTTTAGGATGGAGTGGTTGCGTCTCCTTGTAGTCTAAGCGACCTACAAGCATCTTCTCCAACACCACAGTTCAAAAGCATCCAATTTTCAGCTGTCACTTTCTTTATAGTACATCTTTCATATCCATCCATGACATATGGAAAAACCATAGCCTTGACTGGATGGATCTTTGTTGGCAAAGCAACGTCTCGGCTTTTTAATATGCTGTCTAGTTTGGTCATCACTTTTCTTCCAAGTCATAAATACGTTTTAAGTTCATGGAGGCAGACATCACCTGCAGTGATTTCCAAGCCCCCAAAATAGTCTGCTGCTGTTTCCAATGTTTTCCCATCTATTTGCCATGAAGTGATGAGACTGGATGCAATGATTTTAGTTTTCTGAATGCTGAGCTTTAAGCTAACTTTTTCACTCTCCTCTTTCACTTTCATCAGGAGACTCTTTAGTTCTTCTTCACTTTCTGCCATAAGGGTGGTGTCATCTGCATATCTGAGATTCTTGATATTTCTCCCAGCAATCTGGATTCCAGCGTGTGCTTCCTCCAGCCCAGTGTTTCTCATGATGTACTCTGCATATAAGTTAAATAAGCAGGGTGACAATACACTGCCTTGACATATTCCTTTTCCTATTTAGAACCAGTCTGTTGTTCCATGTCCAGTTCGAACTGTTTCTTCCTGACCTGCATACAGGTTTCTCAAGAGACAGGTCAGGTGGTCTGGTATTCCCATCTCTTTCAGAATTTTTCCCAGTTTATTGTGATCCACACAGTCAAAGGCTTTGGCATAGTCAATAAAGCAGAAATAGATGTCTTTTTTCTGGAACTCTCTTGCTTTTTCAATGATCCAGTGGATGTTGGCAGTTTGATCTCTGGTTTCTCTGCATGTTTTAAATCCCTCTTGAACATTTGGAAGTTCACAGTTCATGTGAACTTGGAGAATTTTGAGCATTACTTTACTAGTGTGTGAGATGAGTGCAATTGTGCAGCAGCTTGAATATTCTTTGTCATTGCCTTTCTTTGGGATTGGAATGAAAACTGACCTAATGACTAGATGTTTTCAATTGCATATGCTGAAAGAACTGGCTGTGCAGTTTTGAAGAAAAAAAAATCATTTTAACCCATTTTCTCTGAAGTGCAAGGCATATCATGGCCATCCCTGAATCATAAAGTCACCTTTTCTTTATGTAGTCATAGTTTCATGCCTAAATTATAGGCCAACTCGTGCTCAAATGGACTCTGATGTCAGGGGCAGATCAACTAATAAAAAGCTTGGATTGTCCCTCTGGAGGAAAGTGAGATCTTGGTCCACGAGAAGAATCTGAAGGGTTAAGGGAACTTGCAAGAGTGGGGAAAGCTTAGTCCATCCTACATGTACCAAAATCTTAAATAAGGCTTATTTACTTTACCGAAGTAAAAAAACAGATGATGAAAACAATTATAAATCAATGAAAGGTAAAGAAATCATAGTCTGTTATCAAAAATTGCATTCTAAGAAAACTTTGTGCTCTTAACCTAGAGAGGAGACTAAATTCCATCTGGTACCAGCTTACCAGAAGACAAAAACAAACAAACAAACAAATTATCGGTAAGCTTAAAAAAAGTATATTCCATATATCTTGAAGTAGCAGTATTTCTGCAAAGGCATCAGTGTGAAACCATAGAGGACATGGTTAAAACCTGATTAAATAGAAATTGACAATGTAATCTGGTCACTGCTGCGACTTGAAATGCTTTAATATGATAACTGGAATTATAACTGACAGCATTTGACCAGGACATATCAGATTTTCACGGATGTCAGATAATTTCTAGGATATCTATATTAGGAACTGAAGGAATCTTTGAACCTAGGAAAGAAAACAACAGTCTCAAAGGCCCTTGCTGAATCATCTATCAGCAAGGAATGTCTTTGCAAGGATCGCAAAGTGAAGGGGAAATACACCGACCTGCCTCTGCAACTTTGGTCCTCTGAGCAGATCTGGAGGTCTCCCTTTGTATAAGCTAACCTGTTCCTTCCAAATAGAGGTTTGCAACACAAAACAAGTGGCCGCCTATTCTTCCCGAAGGAGGCTCTCTTTCCCCACATCCTGCGAACTCCCTTTCCCAGCCTCCTGGAAAAGCGCTTCTTGCAGTTCCTTTCAGAAAATCCTATGGACGGAGAAGCCTGGTAGGCTGCAGTCCGTGGGGTCGCTGAGGGTCGGACACGACTGAGCGACTGCACTTTCATTTTCACTTTCATGCATTGGAGAAGGCAATGGCAACCCACTTACTGTTCTTGCCTGGAGAATCCCAGGGACGGGGGAGCCTAGTGGGCTACCGTCTATGGCGTCGCACAGAGTCGAACACGACTGAAGCAACTTAGCAGCAGCAGCAGCAGCAGTTCCTTTCTTAGGGCAGTTATCCCTGAGATTGGGACCTGGAAAGGCAGAGCCACCTCCACACACACGTCTTTTCTGTCCCCTTTCCTCTGGAGGAGAGCTCTAGTGAGCCTAGGTCTGTCAGGAAAATTCTTGGCTTTGACGGGATCCCACCCAGTGTGTGAACCTGCATACCCGACCTAGGGGCCACAGGCACCTGTTTTGCTCGAGTGGGTCCTGGAGGGGTGCAGCATAGCAAGAGCTTAAAAATCCATCCAATTTGTCTTTTTTTTTTACCTCGGAGAGAACGAGTTTGCTCCACCTCCACCCTTTGGCAGTGTGGAGGAAGAGGGCACCACCCTCTCCCAAAGGGGACATAGGGCCTACCAGGAGAGAAAGGCCCCTTGAGGAGCTGAGCCCAGGTAGGCAGCCAGTGATGTCAAGCACACTCCCGCTGCTTGCTTCTTCATGGCACTCCCACGATCTGCTAGGAATGTCTTTGCAAGGATCTCAAAGGGAAGGGGGAGATACATGGCCCTGTCTCTGGAACTTCAGTCCTCTGAGCAGATCTGGAGGTCTTGAGTTGTATAAGCAAACCTGTTCCTTCCAAATAGAGGCTTGCAAACACACCCCGGTGGTTGCCTCTTCTTCCCCGAAGAAGTCTTTCTTTCCCCACATGCTGCGAACTCCCTGTCCCAACCTCCAAGAATAGCGCTTCTTGCCATTCCTTTCTTAGAGGCAGTTATCCCTGAGCTTGGGGCCGTAGGGACTAGCCCCACACTCACAGGGAAAGGCAAAGACTCCTCCATACATCTCCTCTATCCCCTTTGCTCTGGAGGAGAGCTCTAGTGAGCCTAGGTCTTTCAGGAAAATTCTTGGCTTGGACAGGATCTCACCCTGTTTGTGAACCTGCATACCCAACCAGGGGCCACAGAGCACCTGTTTCAGTAAAGTGGGCCCTGAAAGGGTGCAGCCTAGCAAGAGCTTGAAAATCCATTCAATTGCTGTTTTTGTACCTCTGACAGAGCGAGCTTGGCTCCCCTTTGGCAGTGAGGAGAAAAGAGGCATGACACCCTCCCCAAGGGGACATGGGCCTACTTCGAGAGAGGAAAGGCCCCTTGTGGAGCTGAGGCCAGGAAGGCACACAGTCGTGTCAAACACACTCCCACTGCTTGCTTCTTCAGGGGCACTCCCGCTATCAGCTAGGAATGTCTTTGCAATGATCACAAAGGGAAGGGGAGATACAGGGCCCTGCTTCTGGACCTCCGGTGCTCTGAGCAAATCTCGATTCAAGGGTCAACCCAAGTTCAAGGCAGGGGTTCTTCAAGGGTCTCAAGGGGTCCAAGTCTCAAGTTCCTCCTCCTCTCCAAGTCAAGTTCAAGGTTCAAGGTCAAAAGTTCAAGTTCAAGGTCAAGTCAAGTTCAAGTTCAAAAGTTCAAGTTTCAAGGTCAAGTCAAGTTCAAGTTCAAGTTCAAGTTCAAGGTTCAAGTTCAAGGTCAAGTTCAAGTTCAAGTTCAAAGTCCAACAAGTTCAAGTTCAAGTTCAAGTCAAGTTCAAGTTCAAGTCAAGTTCAAAGTCAAGTTCAAGTTCAAGTCAAGGTCAAGTCAAGGTCAAGTTGAAGTTGAAGTTCAAGTTCAAGTCAAGTCAAGTTCAAGTTGAAGTCAAGGTCAAGGTTCAAGTCAAGTCAAGTCAAGTCAAGGTCAAGGTCAAGGTCAAGGTCAAGTTCAAGTCAAGTTCAAAGTTCAAGGGCAGGGCAAGGCCAAGCCCAAGACCAAGGCAAGGCAACAGCAACGCCAAGGGCAAGGCCAAGGCCCAGGCCAAGGCAAAGGCCAAGGCCACCAAAGCGACGCCCAAACCCCGTAACGCCTGACAAAAGGCAGAAGCCACTAGCCCCTGTGCAGAGGAAGCCACTGAAGGCAGCAAGGCCACAGAGCTCCCCGACTCCCATTCCCACATGAAGATGTGAGGATAAAGGGCCTCATCCCAGCAAAGCACCGCTCCCACCACCCCCCAACCCCGGCCCCGCCCCCCGCAGCACGCCCCCTGAAACAACACTGTCTTCCCAGAAAGAGAACGGAGAAGCCATGTGTGTGCCAAAGGAGCAAGATGAACGAACGATGCCACGCCCTCCGAATTTGGGCACACCTGACGCCTCGGAACCCCGGGCCTGGCCGATGGGTCCCAGCCGTTCTCGGGTGGAGGGGGGTCAACACATTGGCGAGAGCCCTTGCCCAGGCACCCGCAAATCCCCTGAGATGTGATCCGACCACAGGGACCGAGGGCAAACGTACCGCTTGAGGTGCTGGAGGAGCCGGACGAAGCCATGGTGGGAGAGGCACACGGGCACGCTGCAGACTGCTGGCGAGTGGGCGGGGACCAGCAGCTCAGGACTCTGGAGAACGGAGGCGTCTCCGCCACCATTGACGTCAATAGGGTTTGGGTGGGTAGATGGAGGGGGCCGCCCCTGGCCTCTTTCCAAGCAGAGACCCTGGACGGAGTCCCGTGGAGCGAGTGGGTTTTCCCGGGCACGGCTGTGCCCTGGACCGCCAAGATCCCCGTTGGGGTGGGCGGGCAGTTCGGGGGCTTTGGTTTGTGGCCCTCCTCGCAGCGGGGGTGGTTCAACCCCGAGTGGATCAATCAGGGGCCCTCAGCAGTGCCAAGGGAACTCACCGCCCAGGAAACGCCCTAGGTCCCTTTGAATTGGCCACCAACGCCCCCTTTCCCAGCCTGCCTTGCTCTGAGATTTCCCGCCTTTTCACATTCCACAGGTCCCTGGCCTCGACTGTCCCCGCTGGCTCCTCCGAGGCATTCCGGGACACCAGACGCTCTCTCCAGCGCCTCCACCTAGATCCCTCGCTGTCCTCGCCTCCGTTTCCCCCATGCCCCTCCCCAACTCCTCCGTGGCTCTTTGGTCCTTTCCCTACAGCAGTCCCAGAGTGCCACCCCCCGAGGGCTTTGAGTTGCCTGGAGCCCAAGGCTCGGCCAGAGACCTGAGGGGCCAGCGTCTGGACTGGCAGCTAATGCCATTTGGGGCTTTTCTCACGTGGAGCCTGAGGCCCGCACCTCCGCGGGCAACCCCCCAGCGCGAGTGCCTGGAGATACCCGCCCAAGGGGACAGTGTATCCCCTACTGTGGGAAGGAGGTTCCTGTTTTCCCTGCACTGGTTCGACTTTCACGCCGAGGATCGACTCACACCATGGTGGCAAGTGGAATAGCCCTTGTGGGAAAGCCTCATGGGAAAGACTCCAGGGAAAGCCACAGATTCCTTGATCCACGAGAAGGAAGCGTGACACTGCTGCTACCGCTCGGGAGGAAAGCGCACGTGCATGACCCCACTCGAGCCGAGGACTGACGCAAGCTTGGGAGACTCCAGAAGTACGCCAAGATCCATGTCAGCACTGGAGAGGAATCCTCAGGTTCCGGTCCCGACTCCACACAAGGTCTTAGGCCCCGCATCGACCGGAGAGGAATCCTGAGAGGCCCCTAGCACCTCGCATGGGGACTGGCCTTTCCTGAGGTCACCAGAGCGGGTCCCTGAGGGTCTCCGTCGTAACTCGAGAGCACCTGCCACAACTCGAGAAATCCAGGAGGTTCTCCCCTCCAGGCGAGATGAGGCCCATTTCCGCTGAGGCGTCTCGAGGCTAATCACACCTAACCTCTGGAACTTCCAAAGGGTCCTTCACACCCTTGCTGCAAGTCAAGAAGTTCTCCGACATACCCATATCCACTCGAAGGAAGGACGAGGTTCCCGCCCATATCCAGCGGGAGCCCCGTTTCCGCCTCGTAGCTCGAGAAGAGGATCCTTTCCCTTCGTCGTCGGGAAAGAATTCCCGGCCTTCCCGTCGCATCTCAAGAGGAGGCGCTCTCCACAGGAAAGACGAGAGGAACTCCAGGGCCTTGCCAGCATTCCAAGAGTCCCCAGATGTCTAAGTCCATTCCAGAAGAAGAAACTGTTTTCCCTGCACTGCCTCGACGTTCACGCCGAGATCGACTCACACCACCGTGGCACGTGGGACAGCCCTGTTGGAAAGCCTCGTGGGAAAGCCTCAATGGAAGCGACAGATCCCTTGATCCACACGTCGGCAAGCGTGACACTGCTGCTGCAGGTCGTGAGGAAATGGCAGGTGCATGCCCCCACACGAGTGAGGAACTGACTCCCCTGGTGAGACTCCAGAAGTACGGAAAGATTCATGTCAGCACTGGAGAGACTCCACACAAGGTCTTTAGGCA
>NW_017199590.1:0-7281 GCF_001704415.2 Capra hircus
CGATGCCAGGGCCTAAGACCTTGTGTAGTCGTGCCGGAACCTGAGGATTCTTTCCAGTGCTGACATGGAACTTGGGTACTTCTGCGAGTCTCACCACAGGGGAGTCAGTCCTCGTCTCGAGTAAGGGCATGCACGTGAACTTTCCTCCCGAGCTGTAGCAGCACTGTCAAGCTTCCATTCGCGTGTGATCAAAGCATCTGTGGCTTTCCCTCGAGGCTTTCCCACGAGACTTTCCCAGGAGGCTTTCCCACAGGCTTTCCCACAGGCTGTCCCACGTGCCACCGAGGTGTGAGTCGATCCTCGGCTTGAAAGTCGAGGCAGTGCAGGGAAAACAGGTTTCCTGGAATGGACTGAGACATCTGGAAGACTCTGGGAATGGTGCACGACCCTGGAGTTCCTCTCTCCTTTCCTGTGGGAGAGCGCCTCCAATTGAGATGCGACGGGAACGCGGGAATTCTTTCCCCGACCACGCAGGGAAAGATCCTCTCTCGAGGCTATGAGGCGGAAACGGGGCTCCTCTGGATGTGGTGGGACTCTCGTGCTTCCTCTCGAGTGGAGACGGGTACGTCGGGGAACTTCTTGAGTTGCAGCAATGGTGTGAAGGACCCTTTCAAAGTTCCAGAGGTTAGGTGTAATTAGCCTGGGAACGCCTCAGAGGAAATGGGCCTCATCTCCCCTAGAGGGGAGAACCTCCTGCATTTTCTCGAGTTGGTGCAGGCTGCTCTCGACTTACGACGGGGACCTCAGGGACCCGCTCTGTTGGCCTCAGGTAAGGCCAGTCCCCATGTGAGTTGCTCGGGGGCCTCTCGGGATTTCTCTCCGTCGATGTCGGGGTCTAAGACCTTGTGTGGAGTCGGTGCCGGAACCTGAGGATTCCTCTCCAGTGCTGACATAGATCTTGGGGTACTTCTGGAGTCTCCCCAGGGGAGTCAGTCCTCATCTCGAGTGGAGGCATGCATGTGCGCTTTCCTCCCAAGCTGTAGCAGCAGTGTCACGCTTCTCTTTGCATGGATCAAGGGATCTGTGGCTTTCCCTCGAGGATTTCCGTAAGGGCTGTGCCAAGTGC
Organism: Capra hircus; assembly: GCF_001704415.2. NCBI lineage: Eukaryota > Metazoa > Chordata > Mammalia > Artiodactyla > Bovidae > Capra > Capra hircus. The sequence goes on from NW_017199590.1 coordinate 1,067, forward strand.
CACCGTGGTGAGTGGATCCTCGTCTGAAAGTCGAGGCAGTGTAGGGAAACAGGTTTCCCTGGAATGGACTGAGACATCTGGGGGACTCTGGGAATGGGTGCACGAATCTGGAGTTCCTCTCGCCTTTCCTGTGGAGAGCGCCTCTTCTTGAGATGCGACGGGAACGCCGGGAATTCTTTCCCGACCACGCAGGGAAAGGATCCCTCCTCTCGGGCTGGGAGGCGGAAACGGGGATTCTCTGGATGAGGGCGGGACTCTCGTGATTCCTTTCAAGTGGAGACGGGTATGTCGGGGAACTTCTTGAGTTGCAGCCAGGGTGTGAAGGACCCTTTGGAAGTTCCAGAGGTTAGGTGTGATTAGCCTCGAGACTCCTCAGCGGAAATGGGCCCCATGTCGCCTGGATGGAAGAACCTCCTGTGTTTCTCGAGTTGCGGCAGGTGCTCTTGACTTATGCCTGGCACCTAAGGGACCTGCTCTGGTGGCCTCAGGAAAGGCCAGTCCCCATGCGATTTCTTCGGGGGCCTCTCGGGATTCCTCTCCCGTCGATTCCGGGGCCTAAGACCTTGTGTGGAATCGGTGCCTGAACTGAGGATTCCTCTCCAGTGCTGACATGGATCTTGGGTTACTTCTGGAGTCTCCCCAGGGGAGTCAGTCCTCGTCTCGTGTGGGGGCATGCAGTTGCGCTTTCCTTCAGAGCTGTAGCAGCAGTGTCACGCTTCCCTTCGCGTGGATCAAGGAATCTGTGGCTTTCCCTCGAGGTTTTCCCACGAGGCCTTTCCCACCGAGGCTTTCCCACGAGGCTTTCCCACAGGGCTGACCCACGTGTCACCGTCGTGTGAGTCGATCCTCGGCTTGAAAGTCGAGGCAGTGCAGGGAAAACAGGTTTCCCTGGAATGGACTGAGACATCTGGGGGACTCTGGGAATGGTGGCACGACCCTGGAGTTCCTCTCGCCTTTCCTGTGGAGATCGCCTCCTCTTGAGATGCGAGGGGAATGCCGGGAATTCTTTCCGACCACGCAGTGAAAGGATCCCTCCTCTCGAGCCATGAGGTGGAAACGAGGCTCCTCTGGATGTGGTGGGACTCTCGTGCTTCCTCTCGACTGGAGACGGGTATGTCGGGGAAATTCTTGAGTTGCAGCAAGGGTTTGAAGGACTCCTTGGAAGTTCCATAGGTTGTGTGTGATTAGCCTCGAGACGCCTCAGCGGAAATTGGCCTCATCTCGCCTGGAAGGGAGAACCTCCTGGATTTTCTCGAGTTGCGGCAGGTGCTCTCGACTTACGACGGGGACCTCAGGGACGCTCTCTGGTGGCCTCAGGAAAGGCCAGTCCCCATGCGAGTTGCACGGCGGCATCTCGGGATTCCTCTCCCGTCGATGCCCGGCCTAAGACCTTGTTTGGAGTCGGTGCCGGAACCTGAGGATTCCTCTCCAGTGTTGACATGGATCTTGGGGTACTTCTGGAGTCTCCCCAGGGGAGTCAGTCCTCGTCTCGAGTGGGGGCATGCACGTGCGCTTTCCTCCCGAGCTGTAGCAGCAGTGTCACGCTCCCCTTCACGTGGATCAAGGGATCTGTGGCTTTCCCTCGAGGCTTTCCCATGAGACTTTCCCACGAGGCTTTCCCACAGGGCTGTCCCACGTGCCACCGTCGTGTGAGACGATCCTCGGCTTGAAAGTCGAGGCAGTGCAGGGAAAACAGGTTTCCCTGGAATGGCCTGAGACATCTGGGGGACTCTGGGAATGGTGGAACGACCCTGGAGTTCCTCACGCCTTTCCTGTGTAAAGCGTCCCCTCTTGAGATGCGACGGGAATGCCGAGAATTCTTTCCCGACCACGGAGGGAAAGGATCCCTCCTCTCGAGCTATGACGCGGAAACGGGGCTCCTCTGAATGTGGGCGGGACTCTCGTGCTTCCTCTTGAGTGGAGACGGGTATGTTGGGGATCTTCTTGAGTTGCAGCAAGGGTGTGAAGGACCCTTTGGAAGTTCCAGAGGTTAGGAGTGATTAGCCTTGTGACACCTCAGCGGAAATGGGCCTCATCTCGCCTGGAAGGGAGAACCTCCTGTATTTTCTCAAGTTGCTGCAGGTGCTCTCATCCCACGACAGGGACCTCAAGGATCCGCTCTGGTGGCCTCAGGAAAAGGACAGTCCCCATGTGAGTTGCTCGGGGGCCTCTCGGGATTCCTCTCCCGTCGATGCCAGGGCCTAAGACCTTGTGTAGTCGGTGCCGGAACCTGAGGATTCTTTCCAGTGCTGACATGGAACTTGGGGTACTTCTCTGGAGTCTCCACAGGGGAGTCAGTCCTCGTCTCGAGTAAGGGCATGCACGTGAACTTTCCTCCCGAGCTGTAGCAGCACTGTCAAGCTTCCATTCGCGTGGATCAAAGCATCTGTGGCTTTCCCTCGAGGCTTTCCCACGAGACTTTCCCACGAGGCTTTCCCACCAGGCTTTCCCACAGGGCTGTCCCACGTGCCACCGAGGTGTGAGTCGATCCTCGGCTTGAAAGTCGAGGCAGTGCAGGGAAAACAGGTTTCCCTGGAATGGACTGAGACATCTGGAAGACTCTGGGAATGGTGGCACGACCCTGGAGTTCCTCTCTCCTTTCCTGTGGAGAGCGCCTCCAATTGAGATGCGACGGGAACGCCGGGAATTCTTTCCCGACCACGCAGGGAAAGATCCCTCCTCTCGAGCTATGAGGCGGAAACGGGGCTCCTCTGGATGTGGTGGGACTCTCGTGCTTCCTCTCGAGTGGAGACGGGTACGTCGGGGGAACTTCTTGAGTTGCAGCAATGGTGTGAAGGACCCTTTCAAAGTTCCAGAGGTTAGGTGTAATTAGCCTGGGAACGCCTCAGAGGAAATGGGCCTCATCTCCCCTAGAGGGGAGAACCTCCTGCATTTTCTCGAGTTGGTGCAGGTGCTCTCGACTTACGACGGGGACCTCAGGGACCCGCTCTGTTGGCCTCAGGTAAGGCCAGTCCCCATGTGAGTTGCTCGGGGGCCTCTCGGGATTTCTCTTCCCGTCGATGTCGGGGTCTAAGACCTTGTGTGGAGTCGGTGCCGGAACCTGAGGATTCCTCTCCAGTGCTGACATAGATCTTGGGGTACTTCTGGAGTCTCCCCAGGGGAGTCAGTCCTCATCTCGAGTGGAGGCATGCATGTGCGCTTTCCTCCCAAGCTGTAGCAGCAGTGTCACGCTTCTCTTTGCATGGATCAAGGGATCTGTGGCTTTCCCTCGAGGATTTCCGTAAGGGCTGTGCCAAGTGCCACCGTGGTGTGAGTGGATCCTCGTCCTGAAAGTCGAGGCAGTGTAGGGAAACAGGTTTCCCTGGAATGGACTGAGACATCTGGGGGACTCTGGGAATGGGTGCACGAATCTGGAGTTCCTCTCGCCTTTCCTGTGGAGAGCGCCTCTTCTTGAGATGCGACGGGAACGCCGGGAATTCTTTCCCGACCACGCAGGGAAAGGATCCCTCCTCTCGGGCTGGGAGGCGGAAACGGGGATTCTCTGGATGAGGGCGGGACTCTCGTGATTCCTTTCAAGTGGAGACGGGTATGTCGGGGAACTTCTTGAGTTGCAGCAAGGGTGTGAAGGACCCTTTGTAAGTTCCAGAGGTTAGGTGTGATTTTGCCTCCAGACGCCTCAGCGGAAATGGGCCTCATCTCGCCTGGAGGGGAGAACCTCCTGGATTTTCTCGAGTTGTGGCAGGTGCTCTCAACATATGACGGAGACCTCAGGAACCCCCTATGGTGTCCTCAGGAAAGGCCAGTCCCCATGCGAGTAGCTCGGGGGCCTCTCGGGATTCCACTCCCGTAAATGCCGGGGCCTATGACCTTGTGTGAAGTCGCTGCCGGAACCTGAGGATTCCTCTCCAGTGCTGACCTGGATTTGGGGTACTTCTGGAGTCTCCCCAGGGGAGTCAGTCCTCAACTCGAGTGGGGGCATGCACGTGCGCTTTCCTCTCGAGCTGTAGCAGCAGTGTCATGCTCCCCTTCGCGTGGATCAAGGGATCTGTGGCTTTCCCTCGAGGCTTTCCCACGAGGCTTTCCCACAGGGCTGTCCCACGTGCCACCGTGGTGTGAGTCGATCCTCGGCTTGAAAGTTGAGACAGTGCAGGGAAAACAGGTTTCCCTGGAATGGATTGAGACATCTGGGGGACTCTGGGAATGGTGGCACGACCCTGGAGTTCCTCTCGCCTTTCCTGTGGAGAGTGCCTCCTCTTGAGATGCGTCGGGAACGCCGGGAATTCTTTCCTGAACAGGCAGGGAAAGGATCCCTACTCTCGAGCTAGGAGGCGGAAACGGGGCTCCTCTGGATGTGGGCGGGACTCTCGTGCTTCCTCTCGAGTGGAGACGGGTATTTTGGGGATCTTCTTGAGTTGCAGCAAGGGTGTGAAGGACCCATAGGACGTTCCAGAGGTTAGGTGTGATTAGCCTCGAGACGCCTCAGAGGAAATGGGCCTCATCTCGCCTGGAGGGGAGAACCTCCTGGATTTTCTCGAGTTGCGGCAGGTGCTCTCGACTTACGACGGGGACCTCAGGAACCCGCTCTGGTGGCCTCAGGACAGGCCAGTCCCCATTCGTGATGCTCGGTGGTCTCTCGGGATTCCTCTCCCGTCGATGCCCGGGCCTAAGACCTTGTGTGGAGTCAGTCCCGGAACCTGAGGATTCCTCTCCAGTGCTGACATGGATCTTGGGGTACTTCTGGAGTCTCCCCAGGGGAGTCAGATCTCGTCTTGAGTGGCGGCATGCACGTTCGCTTTCCTCCCGAGCTGTAGCAGCATTTTCAAGCTTCCCTTCGAGTGGATCAAGGCATCTGTGGATTTCCCTCGAGGCTTTCCCACGAGGCTTTCTCTCGAGGCTTTCCCACAGGGCTGTCCCACGTGCCACCGTGGTGTGACTCTAACCTCGGATTGAAAGTTGAGGCAGTGCAGGGAAAACAGGTTTCCCTGGAATTGACTGAGACATCCGGGGGACTCTGGGAATGATGGCACGACCTGGAGTTCCTCTCACCTTTACTGTTTAGAGCGCCTCCTCTTGAGATGCGATGGGAATGCCAGGAATTCTTTCCCGACCAAGTAGGGAAAGGATCCCTCATCTCGAGCTACGAGCCGGAAACGGAGCTCCTCTGGATGTGGCCGGGACCCTCGTGCTTCCTCTTGAGTGGAGACGGGTATGTCGGGGAACTTCTTGATTTGCAGCATGACTGTGAAAGACTCTTTAGAAGTTCCAGAGTTCACGTGTGATTTAGCCTCGAGACACCTCAGTGGAAACGGGCCTCATCTCACCTGCAGGGGAGAACCTCCTGGATTTTACCGAGTTGCGGCAGCGTGCTCTCGACTTACGACGGGGACCTCATGGACCCGCTCTGGTGACCTCAGGAAAGGCCAGTCCCAATGCGAGTTGCTAGAGGTCCTGTCGCTATTCCTCTCCCGTCGATGCCAGGGCCTAAGACCTTGTGTGGAGTTGGGGCTGGAACCTGAGGATTCCTCTCCAGGGCTGACATGCATCTTGGGGTATTTCTGGATTCTCACCAGGGGAGTCAGTTCTCGTGTCGAGTAGGGGCATGCACGTGCGCTTTCCTCCCGTGCTGTAGCAGCAGTGTCACGCTTCCCGTCGCGTGGATTAAGGGATCTGTGGCTTTCCCTCGAGGCTTTCCCACGAGGCTTTTCCCACAGGGTTGTCACACGTACCACCGTGGTGTGAGTCGATCCTCGGCGTGAAAGTCGAAGCAGTGCAGGGAAAACAGGATCCTCTGGAATGGACTGAGACATCTGGGGCACTCTGGAATGGTGGCACGACCCATGAGTTCCTCTCGCCTTTCCTGTGCAGTGCGCCTCTCTTGAGATGCGTCGAAACGTCGGGAATTCTTTCCCGAGGAAGCAGTGAAGGATCCCTCAATCTCGAGCTTGGAGGCGGAAACGGAGCTCCTCTGGCGGTGGCCGGACCCTCGTGCTTCCTCTGGAGTGGAGACGGGTATGTCGGGGAACTTCTTGAGTTTAGCAAGGGTGTTTACGACACTTTGGAAGTTCCAGAGTTTAGGTGTGATTACTCTCGAGACGCCGCAGAGAAAATGGGCCCTTTTGACTTTCCCCGCGATTGCGGAAGCGTGACACATCTGCTACAACTGGCCTTGAGGTCACGGTCGTATGTCGACAGAGTACCTGCCGCAACGCCGAGAAAATCCAGGCAGGTCTCTGCCTCCACGTCGAGATGAGGGC
>NW_017199591.1:0-7280 GCF_001704415.2 Capra hircus
TCCAGGCGAGATGAGGCCCATTTCCGCTGAGGGGTCTCGAGGCTAATCACACCTAACCTCTGGAACTTCCAAAGGGTCCTTCACACCCTTGCTGCAACTCAACAAGTTCCCCCGACATATCCGTCTCCACTCGAGAGGAAGCACGAGAGTCCCGCGCCACATCCAGAGGAGTCCCGTTTCCGCCTCCTAGCTCGAGAGGAGGGATCCTTTCCCTGCATGGTCGGGAAAGAATTCCCGGGGTTCCCGTCGCATCTCAAGAGGAGGCGCTCTCCACAGGAAAGGCGAGAGGGAACTCCTGGGTTGTGCCACCATTCCCAGAGTCCCCAGATGTCTCAGTCCATTCCAGGAAACCTGTTTTTCCCTGCACTGCCTCGACTTTCAAGCCGAGATCGACTCACACCACGGTGGCACGTGGGACAGCCCTGTGGAAAGCCTCGTGGGAAAGCCTCGTGGGAAAGCCTCGAGGGAAAGCCACAGATCCCTTGATCCACGGGATGGGAAGCGTGACACTGCTGCTTCAGCTCGGGAGCAAATCTCACGTGGATGCGCCAACTCGAGACGAGGACTGAGTCCCCTGGGTAGGCTCCAGAAGTTCCCCAAGATCCATGTCAGCACTGGAGAGTAATCCTCAGGTTCCGACACCGATTCCACACATGGTCTTAAGCCCCGGCATCGACGGGAGAGGAATCCCAAGAGGCCCCTGAGCAACTCTCATGGGGATTGGCCTTTCCTGAGGCCACCAGAGCAGGTCCCTGAGGTCCCCGTCGTAAGTCGAGAGCACCTGCCGCAACTCGAGAAAATCCAGGAGGTCTCCCCTCCAGGGGAGATGAGGCCCATTTCCAATGAGGCGTCTAGAGGCTAATCACACCTAACTTCTGGAACTTCCAAAGGGTCCTTCACACCCTTGCTACAACTCAAGAAGTTTCCCGACATACCCGTCTCCACTCGAGAGGAAGCACGAGAGTCCCGCCCACATCCAGAGGAGACCCGTTTCCGACTCCTAGCTCAAGAGGAGGCATCCTTTCCCTGCGTGTTGGGGAAAGAATTCCCCCGCGTTCCCGTCGCATCTCAAGAGGAGGCGCTCTCCACAGGAAAGGCGAGAGGAACTCCAGGGTCGTGCCACCATTCCAGCGTCCCCCAGATGTCTCATTCCATTCCAGGGAAACCTGTTTTCCCTGCACTGCCTCGACTTTGAAGCCGAGGATCCACTCACACCACGGTGCACGTGGACTGCCCAGTGGGTAAACGTCGTGGGAAGGCCTCGTGGCAAAGCCTCGTGGCAAAGCCTCCACGGAAAGCCACAGATTCCTGGATCCACGCGAAGGGAAGCGTGACACTGCTGCTACAGCTCTCTGGAGGAAATTGCACGTACATGCATCCACTAGAGACGAGGACTGACTCACCTGGGAGACTCCAGAAGTACCCCAAGGTCCATGTAAGCACTGGAGAGGTTTTCTCAGGTTCCGTCACCGACTCCACACAAGGTATAAGGCGCGGCATCGACGGGAGAGGAATCCCGAGGCCCCGAGCAACTCGCATGGTGACTGGCCTTTCCTGAGGCCACCAGAGCGGGTCCCTGAGGACCCCGTCTTAAGTCCACAGCACCTGCCGCAACTCGCGAAAATTCAGGAGGTTCTCCCCTTCAGGCGACATGAGGCCCATTTGTGCTGAGGCGTCTCGAGACTAATCACACCTAACCTCTGGAACTTCCAAAGCGTCTTTCACACCCTTGCTTCAATTCAAGAAGTTCCTCGACATACCCGTTTCCCCTCGAGAGGAAGCACGAGAGTCCCGCCCACATCCAGAGGAGCCCCGTTTCCGCCTCATAGTTCCAGAGGAGGGATCCTTTCCCTACGTGGTCGGGTAAGTATTCCTGGCGTTCCCGTCGCAACTTAAGAGGAGGCGCTCTCCACACAGGAAAGGCGAGAGGAACTCCAGGGTCCTGCCACCATTCCCAGAGTCCCCCAGATGCTCAGTCCATGCCAGGGAAACCAGTTTTCCCTGCACTGCCTCGACTTTCAAGCCGAGGATCGACTCATACAACGGTGGCACATGGGACAGCCCTGTGGGAAAGCCTCGTGGGAAAGCCTCATGGGAAAGCCTCGAGGTAAAGCCCCTGATCCCTTGATCCCCAAGAAGGGAAGCGTGACACTCCTGCTACAGCTCGGGAGTGCGCGTGCATGCCCCCACTCGAGACGAGGACTGACTCCCCTGGGAGACTCCAGAAGTCCCAAGATCCATGTCAGCACTGGAGAGGAATCCTCACGTTCCAGCACCGACTCCAAGCAAGGTCTTAGGCGCTGGCATCTACGGGAGAGGAATCCGAGAGGCACTAGAGCAACTCGCATGGGTCGGCCTTTCCTGAGGCCGCCAGAGACGGTCCCTGAGGTCCCCGTCGTAACTTGAGAGCACCTGCCACAACTCGAGAAAATCCAGGAGGTTCTCCCCTCCAGGCGAGATGAGTCCCGTTTCCGTTTAAGCGTCTCGAGGCTAATCACATCTAACCTCTGGAACTTCGAAAGGGTCCTTCACACCCTTGCTGCAACTCAAGAAGTTCCCCGACATACCCGACTCCACCCGAGAGGAAGCACGAGAGTCCCGCCCACATCCAGAGGAGCTCCGTTTCCGCCTCCTTGCTCGAGAGACGGTTCCTTTCGCTGCTGTCGGGAAAGAATTCCCGGCGTTCCTGTCGCATCTCAAGTGGAGGCACTCTCCACAGGAAAGGCGAGAGGAACTCCAGGGTCGTGCCACCATTCCCAGAGTCCCCCAGATGTCTCAGTCCATTCCAGGGAAATCTGTTTTCCCTCCACTGCCTCAACTTTCAAGCCGAGGATCGACTCACACCACGGTGGCACGTGGAGAGCCCTGTGGGAAAGCGTCGTGGGAAAGCACGTGGGAAAGCCTCGAGGGAAAGCCACAGATCCTTGATCCACGCGAAGGGAAGCGTGACACTGCTGCTACAGCTCGGGAGGAAATCGCACGTACATGCATCCACTAGGGACGAGGACTGACTAACCGGGGAGACTCCAGAAGTACCCCAAGATCCATGTAAGCACTGGAGAGGTTTTCTCAGGTTCCGGCACCGACTCCACACAAGGTATAAGGAGCCGGCATCGACGGGAGAGGAATCCGAGAGGCCCCCGAGCAACTCGCATGGTGACTGGCCTTTCCTGAGGCCACCAGAGCGGGTCCCTGAGGACCGCGTCTTAAGTCCACAGTACCTGCCGCAACTCGAGAAAATTCAGGAGGTTCTCCCCTCCAGGCGAGATGAGGCCCATTTCCCCTGAGGCGTCTCGATGCTATTCACACCTAACCTCTGGAACTTCCAAAGGGTCCTTAACACCCTTGCTGCAACACAAGAAGTCCTCGACATACCCGTTTCCAATCGAGAGGAAAGCACGAGAGTCCCACCCACATCCAGAGGAGCCCCCGTTTCCGCTTCATAGTTCCAGAGGAGGGATTCATTTCCTGTGTGGTCGAGAAAGAATTCCCGGCGATCCCGTCGCATCTCAAGTGGAGGCGCTCACCACAGAAAGGCGAGAGGAACTCCTGGGTCGTGCCACTATTCCCAGAGTCCCCCAGATGCTCAGTCCATAACAGGGAAACCAGTTTTCCCAGCACTGCCTCGACATTCAAGCCGAGGATCGACTCACACCACGGTGGTACGTGGGACAGCCAGTGGGAAAACGTCGTGGGAAAGCCTCGTGGGAAAGCCTCGTGGGAAAGCCTCCAAGGAAAGCCACAGATTCCTGGATCCACGCGAAGGGAAGAGTGACACTGCTGCTACAGCTACGGGAAGAAATTGCACATGCATGCCCCCAATAGATATGAGGACTGGACTCACCTGGGAGACTCCAGAAGTACCCCAAGATCCATGTAAGCACTGGAAGAGGAATCCTCAGGTTCCGGCACCGACTCCACACAAGCTCTTAGGCGACTGCATCTACGGGAGAGGAATCCCCGAGAGGCCCCCGAGCAACTCGCATGGCGTCTGGCTTTTCCTGGAGGCCACCAGAAAGGGTCCCTGATGTCCCCGTCATAACTCGAGAGCACCTGCCACAACTCGAGAAAATCCAGGAGGTTCTCCCCTCCAGGCGAGATGAGGCCCATTTCCGCTGAGGGGTCTCGAGGCTAATCACACCTAACCTCTGGAACTTCCAAAGGGTCCTTCACACCCTTGCTGCAACTCGAACAAGTTCCCCGACATATCCGTCTCCACTCGAGAGGAAGCACGAGAGTCCGCCCGACATCCAGAGGAGTCCCGTTTCCGCCTCCTAGCTCGAGAGGAGGGATCCTTTCCCTGCATGGTCGGGAAAGAATTCCCGGGGTTCCCGTCGCATCTCAAGAGGAGGCGCTCTCCACAGGAAAGGCGAGAGGAACTCCTGGGTTGTGCCACCATTCCCAGAGTCCCCCAGATGTCTCAGTCCATTCCAGGGAAACCTGTTTTCCCTGCACTGCCTCGACTTTCAAGCGAGAATCGACTCACACCACCGGTGGCACGTGGGACAGCCCTGTGGGAAAGCCTCGTGGGAAAGCCTCGTGGAAAGCCTCGAGGGAAAGCCACAGATCCCTTGATCCACGGGGATGGGAAGCGTGACACTGCTGCTTCAGCTCGGGAGCAAATCTCACGTGGATGCGCCAACTCGAGACGAGGACTGAGTCCCCTGGGTAGGCTCCAGAAGTTCCCCAAGATCCATGTCAGCACTGGAGAGTAATCCTCAGGTTCCGACACCGATTCCACACATGGTCTTAAGCCCCGGCATCGACGGAGAGGAATCCCAAGAGGCCCCTGAGCAACTCGCATGGGATTGGCCTTTCCTGAGGCCACCAGAGCAGGTCCCTGAGGTCCCCGTCGTAAGTCGAGAGCACCTGCCGCAACTCGAGAAAATCCAGGAGGTTCTCCCCTCCAGGGGAGATGAGGCCCATTTCCAATGAGGCGTCTAGAGGCTAATCACACCTAACTTCTGGAACTTCCAAAGGGTCCTTCACACCCTTGCTACAACTCAAGAAGTTTCCCGACATACCCGTCTCCACTCGAGAGGAAGCACGAGAGTCCCGCCCACATCCAGAGGAGACCCGTTTCCGACTCCTAGCTCGAGAGGAGGCATCCTTTCCCTGCGTGTTGGGGAAAGAATTCCCCGCGTTCCCGTCGCATCTCAAGAGGAGGCGCTCTCCACAGGAAAGGCGAGAGGAACTCCAGGGTCGTGCCACCATTCCCAGCGTCCCCCAGATGTCTCATTCCATTCCAGGGAAACCTGTTTTCCCTGCACTGCCTCGACTTTGAAGCCGAGGATCCACTCACACCACGGTGGCACGTGGACTGCCCAGTGGGTAAACGTCGTGGGAAGGCCTCGTGGCAAAGCCTCGTGGCAAAGCCTCCACGGAAAGCCACAGATTCCTGGATCCACGCGAAGGGAAGCGTGACACTGCTGCTACAGCTCTGGAGGAAATTGCACGTACATGCATCCACTAGAGACGAGGACTGACTCACCTGGGAGACTCCAGAAGTACCCCAAGGTCCATGTAAGCACTGGAGAGGTTTTCTCAGGTTCCGTCACCGACTCCACACAAGGTATAAGGCGCCGGCATCGACGGAGAGGAATCCCGAGAGGCCCCCGAGCAACTCGCATGGTGACTGGCCTTTCCTGAGGCCACCAGAGCGGGTCCCTGAGGACCCCGTCTTAAGTCCACAGCACCTGCCGCAACTCGAGAAAATTCAGGAGGTTCTCCCCTTCAGGCGACATGAGGCCCATTTGTGCTGAGGCGTCTCGAGACTAATCACACCTAACCTCTGGAACTTCCAAAGCGTCTTTCACACCCTTGCTTCAATTCAAGAAGTTCCTCGACATACCCGTTTCCCCTCGAGAGGAAGCACGAGAGTCCCGCCCACATCCAGAGGAGCCCCGTTTCCGCCTCATAGTTCCAGAGGAGGGATCCTTTCCCTACGTGGTCGGGTAAGTATTCCTGGCGTTCCCGTCGCAACTTAAGAGGAGGCGCTCTCCACAGGAAAGGCGAGAGGAACTCCAGGGTCCTGCCACCATTCCCAGAGTCCCCCAGATGCTCAGTCCATGCCAGGGAAACCAGTTTTCCCTGCACTGCCTCGACTTTCAAGCGAGGATCGACTCATACAACGGTGGCACATGGGACAGCCCTGTGGGAAAGCCTCGTGGGAAAGCCTCATGGAAAGCCTCGAGGTAAAGCCCCTGATCCCTTGATCCCAAGAAGGGAAGCGTGACACTCCTGCTACAGCTCGGGAGTGCGCGTGCATGCCCCCACTCGAGACGAGGACTGACTCCCCTGGGAGACTCCAGAAGTACCCCAAGATCCATGTCAGCACTGGAGAGGAATCCTCACGTTCCAGCACCGACTCCAAGCAAGGTCTTAGGCGCTGGCATCTACGGGAGAGGAATCCCGAGAGGCACTAGAGCAACTCGCATGGGGTCGGCCTTTCCTGAGGCCGCCAGAGACGGTCCCTGAGGTCCCCGTCGTAACTTGAGAGCACCTGCCACAACTCGAGAAAATCCAGGAGGTTCTCCCCTCCAGGCGAGATGAGTCCCGTTTCCGTTTAAGCGTCTCGAGGCTAATCACATCTAACCTCTGGAACTTCGAAAGGGTCCTTCACACCCTTGCTGCAACTCAAGAAGTTCCCCGACATACCCGACTCCACCCGAGAGGAAGCACGAGAGTCCCGCCCACATCCAGAGGAGCTCCGTTTCCGCCTCCTTGCTCGAGAGACGGGTTCCTTTCGCTGCTGGTCGGGAAAGAATTCCCGGCGTTCCTGTCGCATCTCAAGTGGAGGCACTCTCCACAGGAAAGGCGAGAGGAACTCCAGGGTCGTGCCACCATTCCCAGAGTCCCCCAGATGTCTCAGTCCATTCCAGGGAAATCTTTTTCCCTCCACTGCCTCAACTTTCAAGCGAGGATCGACTCACACCACGGTGGCACGTGGGAGAGCCCTGTGGGGAAAGCGTCGTGGGAAAGCACGTGGGAAAGCCTCGAGGGAAAGCCACAGATCCTTGATCCACGCGAAGGGAAGCGTGACACTGCTGCTACAGCTCGGGAGGAAATCGCACGTACATGCATCCACTAGGGACGAGGACTGACTAACCGGGAGACTCCAGAAGTACCCCAAGATCCATGTAAGCACTGGAGAGGTTTTCTCAGGTTCCGGCACCGACTCCACACAAGGTATAAGGAGCCGCATCGACGGAGAGGAATCCCGAGAGGCCCCCGAGCAACTCGCATGGTGACTGGCCTTTTCCTGAGGCCACCAGAGCGGC
>NW_017199592.1:0-7280 GCF_001704415.2 Capra hircus
CGACTCACACCACGGTGTCACTTGGGACAGCCCTGTGGGAAAGCCTGATGGGAAAGCCTCGTGGGTAAGCCTCGAGGGAAAGACAAGATCCCTTGATCCACGCGAAGGGAAACACTGCTGCTACAGCTCGGGAGAAAAGCGAACGTGCATGCCTCCACTCGAGACGAGGACTGACTCCCCTGGTGAGACTCCAGACGTACCCCAAGATCCATGTCAGCACTGTAGTGGAATCCTCAGGTTCCGGCACCAACTCCACACAAGATCTTAGGCCCCTGCATCGACGGGAGAGGAATCCTGAGAGGCCCCCCGAGCAACTCGCATGGGGACTGGCCTTTCCTGAGGCTACCAGAGCGGGTCCCTGAGGTCCCCGTTGTAAGTCGAGAGCACCTGCCGCAACTCGAGAAAATCCAGGAGGTTCTCCCCTCCAGGCGAGATGAGGCCCATTTCCGGTGAGGCGTCTCGAGGCTAATCACATCTAACATCTGGAACTTCCAAAGGGTCCTTCACACCCTTGCTGCAACTCAAGAAGTTCCCCCCACATACCCGTCTCCACTCGAGAGGAAGCACGAGAATCCCGCCCACATCCAGAGGAGCCCCGTTTGCGCCTCCTAGCTCGAGAGGAGGGATCCTTTCCTGCGTGGTCGGGAAAGAAATCCCAGTGTTCCGTCGCATCTCAAGAGGAGGCGCTCTCCACAGGAATGGCGAGAGGAACTCCAGGATCGTGCCACCATTCCCACAGTCCCCCAGATGTCTCATTCCATTCCAGGGAAACCTGTTTTCCCTGCACTGACTTGACTTTCAGCCGAGGATCGACTCGCACCACGGTGGCACGTGGGACAGCCCTGTGGGAAAGCCTCGTGGGAAAGCCTTGTGGGAAAGCTTCGAGGGAAAGCCACAGATTCCTTAATCCACGTGAATGGAAGCGTGACACTGCTGAAACAGCTCGGGAGGAAAGCGCACGTGCATGCCCCCACTCGAGACGAGGACTGACTTCCCTGGGGAGACTCCAGAAGTACCCCAAGATCCATGTCAGCAATAGTGAGGAATCCTCAGCTTCCAGCACTTTCTACACACAAGGTCTTAGGCCGCAGCATCAACAGGAGAGGAATCCCGAGAGGCCCCCGAGCAACTTCGCATGGGGACTGGCCTTTCCTGAGGCCACCAGAGCGCGTCACTGAGGTCCCCGTCGTAAGTCGAGAGCACCTACTGCAACTCGAGAAAATTCAGGAGGTTCTCCCCTCCAGTCGAGATGAGGCCCATTTCCGCTGAGGTGTCTCGAGGCTAATCACAACCTAACCTCTGAACTTCCAAAGGGTCCTTCACACCCTTGCTGAAACTGAAATAGTTCCCTGACATACCCGGCTCCACTCGAGAGGAAGCATGAGAGTCCCCGCCCACATCCAGAGGAGCCCCGTTTCCGTCTCCTAGCTCGAGAGGAGTGGATCCTTTCCCTGCGTGGTCGGGAAAGAATTCCCGGCGTTCCCGTCGCATCTCAAGAGGAGGCGCTCTCCAACAGGAAAGGCAAGAGGAACTCCAGGGTCGTGCCACCATTCCCCAGAGTCCCCCAGATATCTCAGTTCCATTCCAGGGAAACCTTTTTCCCCTCCACTGCCTCGACTTTCAAGCCGAGGATCGACTCACACCACGGTGGCACGTGGACAGCCCTGTGGGAAAGCCTCGTGGGAAAGCCCTCGAGGGGAAAGCCACAGATCCCTTGATCCACGCGAAGGGAAGCGGGACACTGCTGCTACAGCTCGGGAGGAAAGGGCAGGTGCATGACCCCACTCGAGACGAGGACTGACTCCCCTGGGAAGACTCCAGAAATACTCCAAGATCCATGTCAGCACTGGAGAGGAATGCTCAGGTTCCGGCACCGACTCCACACAAGATCTTAGGCCCCGGCATCGACGGGAGAGGAATCCCGAGAGGCCCCGAGCAACTCGCATGGGGACTGGCCTTTCCTGAGGCCACCAGAGCGGGTCCCTGAGGTCCCCGTCGTAAGTAAAGAGCAACTGCGGCAACTCGACAAAGTCCAGGAGGTTCTCCCCTCCAGGCGAGATGAGGCCCATTTCCGCTGAGACGTCTCGAGGCTAATCACATCGAACGTCTCGAACTTCCAAAGGGTCCTTCACACCCTTGCTGCAACTCAAGAAGTTCCCCGACATACCCGTCTCCACTCAAGAGGAAGCACGAGAACCCCGCCAACATCCAGAGGAGCCCCGTTTCCGCCCCGTAGCTCGAGAGGCGGGATCCTTTCCCTGCGTGGTCGAGAAAGAATTCCTGGCGTTCCGGTCGCATCTCAAGAGGAGGCGCTCTCCACAGGAAAGGCGAGAGGAACTCCAGGGTCGTGCCACCATTCCCAGAGTCCCCCAGATGTCTCAGTCCATTCCAGGGAAACCTGTTTTCCCTGCACTGTCTCGACTTTC
Organism: Capra hircus; assembly: GCF_001704415.2. NCBI lineage: Eukaryota > Metazoa > Chordata > Mammalia > Artiodactyla > Bovidae > Capra > Capra hircus. Next base: position 2,427 of record NW_017199592.1, read on the forward strand.
AAGCTGAGGATCGACTCACACCACGGTGGCACGTGGGACAGCCCTGTGGGAAACCCTCGAGGGAAAGCCACAGATCCCTTGATCCACGCGAAGGGAAGCGTGACACTGCTGCTACAGCTCGGGAGGAAATCGCATGTGCATGCCCCCACTCGAGATGCAGAATGACTTTCCTGGGGAGACTCCAGAAGTACCCAAGATCCCTGTCAGCACTGGAGAGGAATCCTCAGGTTCCGGCACCGACTCCACACAAGATCTTAGGCCCCGGCATCGACGGGAGAGGAATCCTGAGAGGCCCCAAGCAACTCGCATGGGGACTGGCCTTTCCTGAGGCCAACAGACCGGGTCCTGAAGTCCCCGTCGTAAGTCGAGAGCACCTGCCGAAACTCGGTAAAATACAGGAGGTTCTCCCCTGCAGGCGAGATGAGGCCAGTTTCCACTGAGGTGTCTCGAGGCTAATCACACTTGACCTCTGGAACTTCCAAAGAGTCTTTCACAGTCAAGCTGCAACTCAAGAAGTTCCCCGACACACCCGTCTCCACTCAAGAGGAAGCAGGATGGTCCCGGCCACATCCTGAGGAGCTCCGTTTCCGGCTCGTACCTCGAGATGAGGGATCCTTTCCCTGCTTGTTCGGAAAAGAATTCCCGGCATTCCCATCGCATCTCAAGGTGGCGCTCTCCAAAGGAAAGGGGAGAGGAACTGCAGGGTCGTGCCACCATTCCAAGACTCCCCCAGATGTGTCAGTCCGTTCCACAGGAACCTGTTTTCCCTGCACTGCCTCGGCTTTCACGCCGAGGATCGACTCACACCACCGTGACACGTGGGACAGCCCTGTGGGAAAGCCTCGTGGGAAAGACTCGAGGGAAAGCCACAGATCCCTTGGTCCACGCAAGGGGAACCGTGACACTGCTGCTACAGCATGGGAGGAAATGGCACGCTCATGCCCCCACTCGAGACGAGGCCTGACTCCCTTGTGGAGACTCCAGAAGTACCCCAAAATCCATGTCAGCACTGGAGAGGAATCCTCAGCTTCCGGCCCCGACTCCACACAAGGAGAGCACCTGCTGAAACTCGGAAATATCCAGGAGCCTCTCCGTTCCAGGCGACATGAGGCCCATTTCTGCTGAGGCATCTCGAGACTAACCACACCTAACCTCTGGAACTTCCAAAGGTCCTTCACACCCTTGCTGCAACTCAAGAAGTTCCCCGACATACCCTTTCCTCTTCACGTTCTGCCATAATGGTGGTGTCATCTGCATATCTAAGTTTTATTGATATTTCTACCGGCAATCTTGATTCCAGTTCATGTATCTTCCATCCCAGCATGTTTCATGATGTACTCTGCATATAAGTTAAAATAAACAGGGTGACAATATACAGCCTTGACATACTCCTTTTCCTTTTTGGAACCAGTCTGTTGTTCCATGTCTGCTCTAACTGTTGCTTCCTGACCTTCATCCAGATTTCTCAAGAGGCAGGTTAGGTGGTCTGGTATTCCCATCTCTTTCAGAATTGTGCTAAAACAACAGTATAAGGACCTTTCCGATGTCAGCCAAGGAATTGTGTTTCCAGTCATTGAGCCACACCTGATCACTGAGCCCAAATTCATGAATCTGTTCCTCAAGGGGAATGATATTCTTTTTATACAACTTAGTTACCTGATTTATTACCTTACCTAATTGTTCCATCTGCTGTGAAATCCCACCCCTTACTTGTGCAAATCTGCTAACACCTGCCTCACTGTGGGAGGGGGTCTCCCATAGAAAATTTCATAAGGACAACAACTGTGGGAACGTGCGGTTACCCGTAATATGAGTAAGTCTGCCGGAAGCAAGCCCATCCATGTACAGTCAGTCTCTATGATCCATTTTGAAAGTGTCTCTTCAAGAGTTTGGTTGTTTCTTTCCATCATTCCAGAACACTGGGGCTATATGCTGTATGTAATTTCCACTGATATTTAGAGCTTCACATACCTGTTAATTAACGCGGCTACAAAGACAGGGCCATTGTCGGATTCTATACTGGTTGGAAACCCAAGTCTGGGAATTATTTCTCAAATCAGCGAGCTACTGTCATTTTCTTTTTCAGATCAGGTAGGGAAGGCCTCTGCCCAACGGAGAAGGTACCTACTATTCTAGTAAGTCATGATAACAGGTGACTGCCTTTGCTTCCCCGAAGGACACTCGCTTTCCTGCATCCTGAGAACTCCACGTCTCAGCCAGTTGGAAAAGCGCTTCTTGGAGGTCATTATTCAGGGGCATTTCCCCTGGAGCCGGGGCCATAGGGAGCGGCTCCACACTCCAGGGAAAGGCAGAGCCACCAGCCACATCTGTCCCATCCCCTTTGCTCTGTAGGAGAGCTCTAGTGAGCTAGGTCTGTCAGGAAAATTCTTGGCTCCTATGGGGACACATTCTATGTGTGAAACTGCATCCAGGACCTAGGGGCCACAGGGCGCCTGTTTCTCTCCGGGGGCGGAGGGGTGGGGGCCTGAAGCAGTGGCGGCCAGCAACAGCTTCCACATCCATCCATTGCTCTTTTCTTACCTCTGATAGAACTAGCTTTGTTCCAGCCTTTGGCATTTGGAGGCAAGCGGGCCCACTTCCTCCCAAGGAGGCATGGGACCTACTCTGAGTGAAATGCCCCTCACGGAGCTGAACCCAGGAAGGCACCAGTCATGTCTGACACATTCCTGCATTCTGCTTCTTCATGAGCAATACCGCTATAGCTAGGATGTCTTCCAAGGCTCAGAAAGGACAGGGGGAATGCATGGTGCTGCCTCTGGAATTTCGGTCCTCTGAGCAGACCTGGAGGTCTCCCCTTGAAGGAGCTAACCAGTTCTTCCAAATACAGGGCTTGCAAACACACACTGGGTGGCTGCCTCTTCTTCCCTGAAGGACGATCACTTTCCCCGCATCCTGTGAACTCTGCATCCCAGCCTGCTGAAAAGCGCTTCTTGGAGGTCATTTTTCAGGGACAATTTTCCCTGGAGCCCGGGGCCGTAGGGAGGGCCCATGCTCGCTGGAAAGGCAGAGTCACATCCACAGTCTGTTCTACCCTTTTGCCCTGTAGGAGAGCTCTAGTGAGCCTAGATCTGTCAGGAAAATTCTTGGCTCCTATGGGGACACACCCTGTGTGTTAACCTGCATATCGGACCTAGGGGCCACAGGGCGCCTGTTCCTCTCGGGGGGACCTGAAGTGGTGCGGCCCAGCAACAGCCTGAACATCCATCCGATTGCTCTTTTCTTCCTTCTGATAGAGCTAGCTTTGGCTTCTCGCTTTGGCATTTCGGAAGCCAGGGGGAGCCCCACCGCTGTTGTCCTGGGGTCTATTGGAGGTACCGGGTCTATTGGACACCAGCATGGCACCCGACCCCCTCAGACACACTCCCGCAGCCTCCTTCCCCATGGGCAGGACTGTTCTGACCTAGGAATGTGTTCCCAAGGCTCAGAAAATGCAGGGAAAACACACGGCCCTGACTCTGGAACTGAGGCCGTTGGAGCAGGCCTGGAGGTCTGACGTCTGAGACGCCAAACACTTGCTGCAAGATACAGGTTGTGAAAACACACTCTCTGGGGCTGCCTTTCCTTCCTCCAAGGAAGAGAGCTTTTCCAGTCTCCTCCGTGCTGAGTTCATACAAGGCTGCAAAGGTCTGGAGGGCATTTCTCCCGGGAAGTCAAAGCAACCTCCAAACAGCTGTTCTCTCATATTTCCTCTGCAGGGGGAGCTAGTGAGCCCAGGTCTGTCTGGAACGTTCTTGGATCCTGCGGGGAAATCATCCTGGGAGCCCACCTGGATACCAGTCGTAGGGGCTAAAATTCGCATTTTCCTTCCTTGGAGCCCTAACGCAGTACAGCCTAGCAAACTGCTTGAAAATCCATCCTGTTTGCTGTTTTCTTCCCTCTGACAGAGCGAGCTTTGCTCCCCATTTTGGGGATTTCAGAAGCAAGGTGGTGGCCTGCAACTCCTTGCCTGGTCCATTGGAGGTGCAAGGTGCCCTCGACCAGTGACCCAGCATGACACCTGGCCCCCCTCAGACACACTCCCGCAGCAGTCCCCATGGGCGGACTGCTCTCAACTAGGAATGTGTTTGCAAGGCCAGGAAACTGCAGGGAGACACAAGGCCCTGATTCTGGAATTGAGTCTGTTGGAACAGGCCTGCAGGTCTTCTGTCTAACAAGCCAAACACTTGCTGCAAGATACAGGCCTGAAAACACACTCTTGGGCTGCCTTTCCTTCCTCCAAGGAAGAGAGTTTTCTCAGCCTCCTGTGGGGCTGAGAGTCACACAGGGCTGAAAAGCACTTGCTGCGGAGATTATTTTTCATTGGCCATGGCCCCTGAGGCCCTGTGCTCAGGAGGGCTCCTCCCTCCCAGGGAAAGTCAAAAGGAGCTCCAAACGGCTGTTCAATCATGTTTCTGAGAGAGTCATTGCCAAGGCAGGTTTTTCTAAGAAGTTCAAGGGTCCCCAAGGAGAGAGGGGTCTAGAATTCTCAAGGAGGAAAAAAAGGACAAACTGTTTTCCCCTCTACATTCCTTAGGTTATTAATAACAATCATGCATCCTTCTTGAGACGGTCTCTGGAAAAAACCTTCTGGCTAATCCTGTTATCTAAAATGTCAATTATGGGAGTAGGTCTAGTGAGTCTTTACAACCTCCAGACATTCTTTTGTTCGTCATAACTTATTGGAGAGTATATAACTCCATTACTAACACTAGCAAGGGGGTACGTTTTCTGCCCCCCTTGTGATGTCTCTGTCAGAAGCTTTCTCTATCTCCTTCTATTACTTAATTAAAAACTCTATTGCACAAAAGCCTCTGAGCAATCAAGCCTCGTCTTGGGCCCTGGATTTGAATTCTT
>NW_017199593.1:0-7280 GCF_001704415.2 Capra hircus
AGCCCCGCATCTGCCTCTTAGCTCGAGCGGAGGATCCCTTTCCCTTTGTGTTCGGGAAAGAATTACCCGGCGTTCCCGGCACATCTCAAGACGAGGTGCTCTCCACAGGAAAGGCGAGAGGAACTCCAGGTCATGCCACCATTCCCAGAGTCCCCCAGATGTCTCAGTCCATTCCAGGGAAACCTGCTTTCCCTGCACTGCCTCGACTTTCAAGCCGAGTATCGACTCACACCACGGTGGCACGTGGGACAGCCCTGTGGAAAGGGGAAAGCCCTGTGGGAAAGCCTCGGGAAAGCCTCGTGGGAAAGCCTCGAGGAAAGCCCCAGATCCCTTGATCCACAAGAAGGAAAGCGTGACACTGCTGCTACAGCTCGGGAAGAAAGCGCACGTGCATGCCCCCCCCCCCGAGACGAGGACTGACTCCCCTGGGGAGACTCCAGAACTACCCCAAGATCCATGTCAGCACTGGAGAGAAATGCTCAGGATCCGGCGCCTACTTCACACAAGGTCTTAGGCCCCGGCATCGACGGGAGAGGAATCCCGAGAGGCCCCAAGCAACTCACATGGGGACTGGCATTTCCTGAGGCCACCAGAGCGGGTCCCTGAGGTCCCCGTCGTAAGTCGAGAGCACCTGCCGCAACTCGAGAAAATTCAGGAGGTTCTCCCCTCCAGGAGAGATGAGGCCCATTTCCGCTGAGGCGTCTCGAGGCTAATCACACCTAAACTTTGGAACTTCCGAAGGGTCCTTCACACCCTTTGCTGCAACTCAAGAAGTTCCCCGACATACCAAGAGTCCAGCCCACATCCAGAGGAGCCCGTTTCCGCCTCCTAGCTCGGGAGGAGGGATCCTTTCCCTGCGTGGTCGGGAAAGAATTCCCGGCGTTCCCGTCGCATCTCAAGAGGAGGCGCTCTCCACAGGAAAGTCGAGAGGAACTCCAGGGTCGTTCCACCATTCCCTGAGCCCCCAGATGTCTCAATCCATTCCAGGGAAACCTGTTTTCCTTGCACTGCCTCGACTTTCAAGCCGAGGATCGACTCACACCACGGTGGCAGGTGGACAGCCCTGTGGGAAAGCCTCCTGGGAAAGCCTCGTGTGAAAGCCTCGTGGGAAAGCCTCTAGGGAAAGCCACAGATCCCTTGATCCTCGCGAAGGGAAGCGTGACTCTGCTGATACAGCTTGGGAGGAAAGCGCACGTGCATGCCCCGACTCGATAGGAGGACTGACTCCCCTGTGGAGACTCCAGAAGTACCCGAAGATCCATGTCAGCACTGGGGAGGAATCCTCAGGTTCCGGCAACGACTACACACAAGGTCTTAGACCCCGACATCGACGGGAGAGGAATCCCGAGAGGCCCACGAGCAACTCCCATGGGGATTGGCCTTTCCTGAGGCCAACAGAGCGGGTCCCTGAGGTCCCCATTATAAGTCGAGAGCACCTGCCGCAACTCGAGAAAATCCAGGAGATTCTCCCCTCCAGGCGAGATGAAGCCGATTTTCGCTGAGGCTTCTCGAGGCTATCACACGTAACCTCTGGAACTTCCAAAGGGTCCTTCACACCGTTGCTGCAACTCAAGAAGTTCCCCGACATACCCGTCTCCACTCGAGAGGAAGCACGAGAGTCCGCCCACATCCAGAGGAACCCTTTGCCGCCTCCTAGCTCGAGAGGAGGGATCCTTTCCCTGCGTGTTCGGGAAAGAATTCCCGGTGTTCCCGTCGCATCTCAAGAGGAGGCGCTCTCCACAGGAAAGGCGAGAGGAACTCCAGGGTCGTGCCACCATTCCCAGAGTCCCCCAGATGTCTCAGTCCATTCCAGGGAAACCTGTTTTCCCTGCACTGCCTTGACTTTCAAGCCGAGGATCGACTCACACCACGGTGGCACGTGGGACAGCCCTGTTGGAAGCTCGTGGGAAAGCCTAGAGGGAAAGCCACAAATCCCTTGATCCACGCGAAGGGAAGCGTGACACTGCTGCTACAGCTCAGGAGGAAAGCGAACTTGCAAGCCGCCACTCGAGACGAGGACTGACTCCCCTGGGGAGACTCCAGAAGTACCGAAGATCTATGTCATCACTGGAGAGGAATCCTCAGGTTCCGGCACCGACTCCACACAATGTCTTAGGCCCCGCATCGACGGGAGAGGAATCCCGAGAGGCCCCCGTGCAACTCGCTTGGGGACTGGCCTTTCCTGAGGCCACCAGAGCGGGTCCCTGAGGTTCCCGTCGTAAGTCGAGAACACCTGCCGCAACTGGAGAAAATCCAGGAGGTTCTCCCCTCCAGGCGAGTTGAGGCCCATTTCCGCTGAGGCGTCTCGAGGCTAATCACATCTAACATCTGGAACTTCCAAAGGGTCATTCACACCCTTGCTGCAACTCAAGAAGTTCCCCGACATGCCCGTCTCCACTCGAGAGGAAGCACGAGAGTCCCGCCCACATCCAGAGGAGCCCCGTTGCCGCCTGCTAGCTCGAGAGGAGGGACCCTTTCCCTGCATGCTCGGAAAAGAATTCCCGGCGTACCCCTCGCATCTCAAGAGGAGGCGCTCTCCACTAGAAAGGTTAGAGGAACTTCAGGGTCGTGCCACCATTCCCTGAGTCGCCCAGATGTCTCAGTCCATGCCAGGGAAACCTGTTTTCCCTACACAGCCTCGACTTTCAAGCCAAGGATCGACTAACACCACGGTGGCATGTAGGACAGCCCTGTGGGAAAGCCTCGTGGGAATGCCTCGTGTGAAAGCCTGGTGGGAAAGCCTCGAGGGAAAGCCACAGATCCCTTGATCCTCGCGAAGGGAAGCGTGACTCTGCTGATACAGCTCGCGAGGAAAGCGGACGTGCATGCCCCGACTCGAGAGGAGGACTGACTCCCCTGTGGAGACTCCAGAAGTACCCGAAGATCGATGTCAGCACTGGGGAGGAAACCTCAGGTTCCGGCACCGAATCCACATAAGGTCTTAGGCCCCGACATCGACGGGAGAGGAATCCCGAGAGGCCAAAGAGCAACTCCCATGGGGACTGGCCTTTCCTGAGGCCACCAGAGCGGGTCCCTGTGGTCCCCATTATAAGTCGAGAGCACCTGCCCCAACTCGAGAAAATCCAGGAGGTTCTCCCCTCCAGGTGAGATGAGGCCATTTCCGCTGAGGCGTCTTGAGGCTAATTACATCAAAGATCTGGAACTTCCAAAAGGTCCCTCACAGCCTTGCTGCAATTCAAGAAGTTCCCCGACATTCCCGTCTTCATTCGAGAGGAAGCACGAGAGTCCCGCCCACAACCAGCGGAGCCCCATTTCCGGCTCCTAGCTCGAGAGGAGGAATCCTTTCCCTGCGTGGGGGGGAAAGAAATCCCGGCGTTCCCGTCGCTACTCAAGAGGAGGCGCTCTCTACAGGAAAGGCGAGAGGAACTCCAGGGTCGTGCCACCATTCCCAGAGTCCCCCAGATGTCTCAGTCTATTCCAGGGAAACCTGTTTTCCCTGCACTGCCTCGACAATCAAGCCGAGGATCAACTAACACCACGGTGGCACGTGGGACAGCCCTGTGGGAAAGCCTCGTGGGAAAGCCTCCTGGGAAAGCCTCGAGGGAAAGCCACAGATCCCTTGATCCACGGGAAGGGCAGCGCTACACTGCAGCTACTGCTCGGGAGGAGAGCGCACGTGCATGCCCCCACTCGAGATGAGGACTGACTCTCCTGGGGAGACTCCAAACGTACCCCAACATCCATGTCAGCACTCGAGAGGAATCCTCAGGTTCCTGCACCGTGTCCAAACAAGATCTTAGGCCCCGGCATCGACGGGAGAGGAATCCTGAGCGGCCCCCGAGCAACTCGCATGGGGACTGGCCTTTCCTGAGGCTATAAGAGCGGGTCCCTGAGGTCCCCATCGTAAGTCGAGAGCACCTGCCGAAACTCGAGAAAATCCAGGAGGTTCTGCCCTACAGGCGAGATGAGGCCCATTTCCGCTGAGGCGTCTCGAGGCTAATCACACCTAACCTCTGGAACTTCCAAAGGGTCCTTCACACCCTTGCTGCAACTCAAGAAGTTCCCCGACATACCCGTCTCCACTCGAGAGGAAGCACGAGAGTCCCGCCCACATCCAGAGGAGCATCGTTTCCGCCTCCTAGCTCGAGAGGAGGGATCCTTTCCCTGCGTGGTCGGGAAAGAATTCCCGGCATTTCCGTCGCATCTCAAGAGGAGGCACTCTCCACAGGAATGGCAAGAGGAACTCCAGGGTCCTGCCACCATTCCCAGAGTCCCCCAGATATCTCAGTCCATCCAGGGAAAACTGTTTTCCCTGTACTGCCTCGACTTTCAAGCCGAGGATCGACTCACACCACGGTGGCACGTGGGACAGCCCTGTGGGAAAGCCTCGTGGGAAAGCCTCGTGGGGAAAGCCTCGTGGGAATGCCTCGAAGGAAAGCCACAGATCCCTTGATCCATGGGAAGGGAAGCGTGACAACTGCTGCTACAGCTGGGAGGAAAGCACACGTGCATGCCCCCACTCGAGAAGGAGGACTGACTCCCCTGGGGAGACTCCAGAAGTACCCCAAGATCCATGTCAGCAAAGGAGAGGAATCCTCAGTTTCGGGCACCGACTCCACACAAGGTCTTAGGGCCGGCATCGACGGGAGAGGAATCCCGAGAGGCCCCGAGGCAACTCGCATGGGGGGACTAGCCTTTCCTGAGCCACCGAGAGCGGGTCCCTGAGGTCCCCAGTCGTAAGTCGAGAGCACCTGCCGCAACTCGAGAAAATCCAGGAGGTTCTCCCCTCCAGGCGAGATGAGGCCCATTTGCGCTGAGGCTTCTTGAGGCTAATCACTCCTATCCTCTGGAACTTCCAAAGGGTCCTTCACACCCTTTCTGCAACTCAAGAAGTTCCCCGACATACCCGTCTCCACTCGAGAGGAAGCACGAGAGTTCCGCCCACATCCAGAGGAGCCCCGTGTCCGCCTCCTAGCTCGAGAGGAGGGATCCTTTCCCTGCGTGGTGGGGAAAGAATTCCCGGCGTTCCCGTCGCTTCTCAAGAGGAGGCGCTCTCCACAAGAAAGGCGAGAGGAACTCCAGGGACGTGCCACCATTCGCAGAGGCGCCAGATTTCTCAGTCCATTCCAGGGAAACCTGTTTTCCCTGCACTGCCTCGACTTTCAAGCCGATTATCGACTCACACCACGCTGGCACGTGGGACAGCCCTGTTCGAGGGATAGCCTCGTGGGAAAGCCTCCTGGAAAGCTTCCTGGGAAAGCCTCGATGGAAAGCCACAGATCCCTTGATCCACGCGAAGGGAAGCGCCATACAGCTGCCACAGCTTGGGAGGAAAGGGCACGTGCATACCCCTCTCGAGAAGAGGACTGACTCCCCTGGGGAGACTCCAGAAGTACCCCAAGATCCATTTCAGCACTGGAGAGGAATCCTCAGGTTCCGGCACCAACTCCACAAAAGGTCTTAGGCACCGGCATTGACGGGAGAGGAATCCCGAGAGGCCCCCGAGCAACTCGCATGTAGACTGGCCTTTCTGAGGCCACCAGAGCGGGTCCCTGTGGTCCCCGTCGTAACTCGAGAGCACCTGCCGCAACTCGGGAAAATCCAGGAGGTTTTCCCCTCCAGGCGAGATGAGGACCATTTCCGCTGAGGTGTCTCGAGGCTAATCACATGTGACATCTGGAACTTCCAAAGGGTCCTTCACACCCTTGCTGCAACTCAAGAAATTCCCCGACATACCCGTCTCCACTCGGAGAAGCACGAGATTCCCGCCCACATCCAGAGGAGCCCCGTTTCCGCCTCCTAGCTCGAGAGGAGGGATCCTTTCCCTGCGTGGTGGGAAAGAATTCCAGCGTGCCGGTCGCTTCTCAAGAGAAGGCGCTCTCCTCAAGAAAGGCGAGAGGAACTCCGGAGTCGTGCCACCATTCCCAGAGTCCCCCAGATGTCTCAGTCCATTCCAGGGAAACCTGTTTTCCCTGCACTGCTTCTACTTTCAAGCCGAGGATCGACTCACACCACGGTGGCACGTAGGACAGCCCTGGGAAAGCTTCGTGGGAAAACCTCCTGGGAAAGCCTCGAGGGAAAGCCACAGATCCCTTGATCCACGCAAAGGGAAGCATGACACTGCTGCTAGAGCTCGGGAGGAAAGCGCACGTGCATGCCCCACTCGAGACGAGGACTGACTCCCCTGGGGAGACTCCAAAAGTACCCCAAGATCCATGTCAGCACTCGAGAAGAATCCTCAGGTTCCGGCACCGAGTCCAAACAAGGTCTTAGGCCCGGAATCGACGGGAGGGGAATGCCCGAGAGGCCCCCGAGCAACTCGCATGGGGACTGGCCTTTCCTGAGGCCACCAGAGCGGGTCCCTGAGGTCCCCGTCGTAAGTCGAGAGCACCTGCCGCAACTCGAGAAAATCCAGGAGGTTCTCCCCTCCAGGCGAGATGAGGCCCATTTTGCGCTGAGGCTTCTTGAGGCTAATCACTCCTATCCTCTGGAACTTCCAAAGGGTCCTTCACACCCTTCTGCAACTCAAGAAGTTCCCTGACATAACCGTCTCCACTCGAGAGGAAGCACGAGAGTTCCGCCCACATCCAGAGGAGCCCCGTGTCCGCCTCCTAGCTCGAGAGGAGGGATCCTTTCCCTGCGTGGTGGGGAAAGAATTCCCGGCGTTCCCGTCGCATCTCAAGAGGAGGCGCTCTCCACAAGAAAGGCGAGAGGAACTCCAGGGACGTGCCACCATTCGCAGAGGCGCCAGATTTCTCAGTCCATTCCAGGGGAAACCTGTTTTCCCTGCACTGCCTCGACTTTCAAGCCGATTATCGACTCACACCACGCTGGCACGTGGGACAGCCCTGTGGAAAAGCCCTCGTGGAAAGCCTCGTGGGAAAGCCTCGTGGAAAGCCTCGTGGGAATGCCTCGAAGGAAAGCCACAGATCCCTTGATCCATGGAAGGGAAGCGTGACACTGCTGCTACAGCTGGGAGGAAAGCACACGTGCATGCCCCGACTCGAGAGAGGAGGACTGACTCCCCTGGGGAGACTCCAGAAGTACCCCAAGATCCATGTCAGCAATGGAGAGGAATCCTCAGTTTCGGCACCGACTCCACACAAGGTCTTAGGCCCGGCATCGACCGGAGAGGAATCCCGAGAGGCCCCGAGCAACTCGCATGGGACTGGGCTTTCCTGAGGCCACCAGAGCGGGTCCCTGATGTCCCCGTCGTAAGTCGAGAGCACCTGCCGCAACTCGAGAAAATCCAGGAGGTTCTCCCCTCCAGGCGAGATGAGGCCCATTTGCCCTGAGGCCTCTCGAGGCTAATGACACCT
>NW_017199594.1:0-7280 GCF_001704415.2 Capra hircus
CAGACTGGGTCTAAATAGGAAAAGGAATATGTCAAGGCTGTATATTGTCACCCCGACTGCTTATTTAAACTTATACGCAGAGTACATCAATGAGAAAAACACTGGCTGGAGGAAGCACACGCTGGAATCCAGATTGCTGGAGAAATATCAAGAATCTCAGATATGCAGACGACACCACCCTTATGGCAGAAAGTGTATAAGAACTAAAGAGTCTCCTGATGAAAGTGAAAGAGGAGAGTGAAAAAGTTAGCTTAAAGCTCAGCATTCAGAAAACTAAAAATCATTGCATCCAGTCTCATCACTTCATGGCAAATAGATGGGAAAACATTGGAAACAGCAGCAGACTATTTTGGGGCTTGGAAATCACTGCAGGTGATGGCTGCCTCCATGAAACTTAAAACATATTTATGACTTGGAAAAAAAGTGATGACCAAACTAGACAGCATATTAAAAGCCGAGACGTTGCTTTGCCAACAAAGATCCATCCAGTCAAGGCTAATTTTTCCATATGTCATGGATGGATATGAAAGATGTACTATAAAGAAAGTGACAGCTGAAAATTGGATGCTTTTGACTGTGGTGTTGGAGAAGATGCTTGTAGGTCGCTTAGACTACAAGGAGACGCAACCACCACTCCATCCTAAAGGAAATCAGGTCTGAATATACATTGGAAGGACTAATACTGAACCTGAAAACTCCAATACTTTGGCCATTTGATGTGAAGAGCTGACTCACTTGGAAGTTGCTTTGATTTGCCTGTGAGTGTGGGAGCCCTCCCTGGGCAAAGGGCCTCAGGGGTCATTGCCACTGAATCACGACCTCCCCAAGCAAGCGCATTCCAGCTGTGTGACATTCAGGAAGCAGGAGACTGGGAAAACTATCTTCCTTAGAGGAAGGAAAGTCATCCACAGAGAGTGTGTTTTCAGGCCTCTCTTTGCAGCAAGTGTTTTGCTTCTCAGACATCAGAGCTGCAGGCTTGCTCTGAGGGCCTCAATTGCAGAGTCAGGGCTGTGTGTCTCACTGCACTTTCCAAGCATTGCAGACACATTCCTAGGTTGGAGCAGTGCTTCCATGAGAAAGAAGCCTCGGGAGTGTGTCTGAGCGGGCTGAGTGCCATGCTAGGGTCACCTAGTCGAGGGCACCTTGCACATCCAATGGGCCCCAGGCGAGTAGCTATGGACCGGCCCTTCGTTGAGATATCCCAAAGCAGGGAACAAAGCTAGCTCTGTCAGAAGGAGGAAAACAGCAATGGGATGGATTTTCAAGCAGTTGCTAAGTCACACCACGTTAGGGCTCCCCGGGAAAGAAATGCAAATTTTGGCCTCTAGGCCCAGTATCCAGATGTGTGCACAGGATATTTTCCCCACAGGATCCAAGAATGTTCCAGACAGACCTAAGCTCACTAGCTCTCTCCTGCAGAGGAAATGAAATATTGTTGCTGAACCACGAAAAGATGCTGGGATTCTTGGCTTATGGAGGAGAAGAATTCAATCCAGGGCCCAAGACGAGGCTTGATTGCTCAGAGCTTTTGTGCAATAGAGTTTTATTAAAGTATAAGGAGATAGAGAAAGCTTCTGACAGAGACATCACAAGGGGCAGAAAGCGTACCCCCTTGCTAGTGTTGGTAATGGAGTTATATACTCTCCAATAAGTTATGACAACGAACAAAAGAATGTCTGGAGGTTGTAAAAGACTCACTAGACCTACTCCATAATTGACATTTTAAGATAACAGGATTAGCCAGAAGGTTTTTTCCAGAGACCGTCCTCAAGAAGGATGCATGATTGTTATATAATCCTAAGGAATGTAGAGGGGAAAAACAGTTTGTCCTTTCTTCCTCCTTGAGAATTCTAGACCCCTCTCTCCTTGGGGACCCTTGAACTTCTTAGAAACCTGCCTTGGCAATGACTCTCTCAGAAACATGATTGAACAGCCGTTTGGAGCTTCCTTTGACTTTCCCTGGGAGGGAGGGAGCCCTCCCTGAGCACAGGGCCTCAGGGGCCATGGCCAATGAAAAAGAATCTCCCCAGCAAGTGCTTTTCAGCCCTGTGTGGCTCTCAGCCCACAGGAGTCTGAGAAAACTCTCTTCCTTGGAGGAAGGAAAGGCAGCCCAAGAGTGTGTTTTCAGGCCTGTATCTTGCAGCAAGTGTTTGGCTTGTTAGACAGAAGACCTGCAGGCCTGTTCCAACAGACTCAATGCCAGAATCAGGGCTTGTGTCTCCCTGCAGTTTCCTGGCCTTGCAAACACATTCCTAGGTGAGAGCAGTCCTGCCCATGGGGAAGCAGGGGCGGGAGTGTGTCTGAGGGGGCCAGGTGTCATGCTGGGGTCACCTGGTCGAGGGCACCTTGCACCTCCAATGGACCCCAGGCAAGGAGTTGCAGGCCACCACCTTGCTTCTGAAATCCCAAAATGGGGAGCAAAGCTCGCTCTGTCAGAGGGAAGAAAACAGCAACAGGATGGATTTTCAAGCAGTTGCTAGGCTGTACTGCGTTAGGGCTCCAAGGAAGGAAAATGCGAATTTTAGCCCCTACGACTGGTATCCAGGTGGGCTCCCAGGATGATTTCCCCGCAGGATCCAAGAACGTTCCAGACAGACCTGGGCTCACTAGCTCCCTCCTGCAGAGGAAACATGAGAGAACAGCTGTTTGGAGGTTGCTTTGACTTCCCCGGGAGGGTAGGATCCCTCCCTGGGTGCAGGGCCTCAGGGGCCATTGCCGCTGAGAAATGCCCTCTAAGCCAGACCTTTCAGCCTTGTATGACTCAGCACGGAGGAGACTGGAAAAGCTCTCTTCCTTGGAGGAAGGAAAGGCAGCCCAGAGAGTGTGTTTTCACACCTGTATCTTGCAGCAAGTGTTTGGCGTCTCAGACGTCAGACCTCCAGGCCTGCTCCAACGGCCTCAGTTCCAGAGTCAGGGCCGTGTGTCTCCCTGCATTTTCTGAGCCTTGGAACACATTCCTAGGTCAGAACAGTCCTGCCATGGGGAAGGAGGCTGCGGGAGTGTGTCTGAGGGGGTCGGGTGCCATGCTGGGGTCCAATAGACCCGGTACCTCCAATAGACCCCAGGACAACAGCGGTGGGGCTCCCCTGGCTTCCGAAATGCCAAAGCGAGAAGCAAAGCTAGCTCTATCAGAAGGAAGAAAAGAGCAATCGGATGGATGTTCAGGCTGTTGCTGGTCCGCACCACTTCAGGGTCCCCCCCGAGAGGAACAGGCACCCTGTGGCCCCTAGGTCCGATATGCAGGTTAACACACAGGGTGTGTCCCCATAGGAGCCAAGAATTTTCCTGACAGACCTAGGCTCACTAGAGCTCTCCACAGGGCAAAAGGGGTAGAACAGACTGTGGATGTGACTCTGCCTTTCACAGCGAGCATGGGGCCCTCCCTACAGCCCCGGGCTCCAGGGAAAATTGTCCCTGAAAAATGACCTCCAAGAAGCGCTTTTCCAGCAGGCTGGGATGCAGAGTTCACAGGATGCGGGGAAAGTGATCGTCCTTCAGGGAAGAAGAGGCAGCCACCCAGTGTGTGTTTGCAAGCCTGTATTTGGAAGAAACTGGTTAGCTCTTTCAAGGGGAGACCTCCAGGTCTGCTCAGAGGACCGAAATTCCAGAGGCAGCACCATGCATCTCCCCTGTCCTTTCTGAGCCTTGGAAAGACATTCCTAGCTTATAGCGGTATTGCTCATGAAGAAGCAGGATGCAGGAATGTGTCAGACATGACTGGGTGCCTTCCTGGGTTCAGCTCCGTGAGGGGCCTTTCCACTCAAATTAGGTCCCATGCCTCCTTGGGGAGGAAGTGGGGCCCGCTTGCCTCCAAATTGCCAAAGGCTGGAACAAAGCTAGTTCTATCAGAGGTAAGAAAAGAGCAATTGGATGGATGTGGAAGCTGTTGCTGGGCCGCACTGCTTCAGGCCCCCCACCCCCCCCCGAGAGAAACAGGCGCCCTGTGGCCCCTAGGTCCTGGATGCAGTTTCACACATAGAATGTGTCCCATAGGAGCCAAGAATTTTCCTGACAGACCTAGGCTCACTAGAGCTCTCCTACAGAGCAAAGGGGATGGGACAGATGTGTGGCTGTGGCTCTGCCTTTCCCTGGGAGTGTGGAGCCGCTCCCTATGGCCCCGGGCTCCAGGGGAAATTGCCCCTGAATAATGACCTCCAAGAAGCGCTTTTCCAACTGGCTGAGACGTGGAGTTCTCAGGATGCAGGGAAAGCGAGTGTCCTTCGGGGAAGCAAAGGCAGTCACCTGTTATCATAACTTACTAGAATAGTAGGTACCTTCTCCGGTTGGGCAGAGGCCTTCCCTACCTGATCTGAAAAGAAAAACGAAGTAGCTCGCTGATTTGAGAAATAATTCCCAGACTTGGGTTTCCAACCAGTATAGAATCCGACAATGGCCCTGTCTTTGCAGCCGCGTTAATTAACAGGTATGTGAAGCTCTAAATATCAGTGGAAATTACATACAGCATATAGGCCCCAGTGTTCTGGAATGGTGGAAAGAAACAACCAAACTCTTGAAGAGACACTTTCAAAATGGATCATAGAGACTGACTGTACATGGATGGGCTTGCTTCCGGCAGACTTACTCATATTACGGGTAACTGCACGTTCCCATAGTTGTTGTCCTTATGAAATTTTCTATGGGAGACCCCCTCCCACAGTGAGGCAGGTGTTAGCAGATTTGCCACAAGTAAGGGGGTGGGATTTCACAGCAGATGGAACAATTAGGTAAGGTAATAAATCAGGTAACTAAGTTTGTATAAAAAAGAATATCATTCCCCCCTTGAGGAACAGATTCATGAATTTGTGCTCAGTGATCAGGTGTGGCTCAATGACTGGAAACACAATTCCTTGGCCTGACATCGGAAAGGTCCTTATACTGTTGTTTTAGCCACAATTCTGAAAGAGATGGGAATACCAGACCACCTAACCTGCCTCTTGAGAAATCTGGATGAAGGTCAGGAAGCAACAGTTAGAGTAGGACATGGAACAACAGACTGGTTCCAAAAAGGAAAAGGAGTATGCAAAGGCTGTATATTGTCACCCTGTTTATTTAACTTCTATGCAGAGTACATCATGAAAAATGCTGGGATGGAAGATACATGAGCTGGAATCAAGATTGCCGGTAGAAATATCAATAAACTTAGATATGCAGATGACACCACCATTATGGCTGAATGTGAAGAGGAACGGGTATGTCGGGGAACTTCTTGAGTTGCAGCAAGGGTGTGAAGGACCCTTTGGAAGTTCCAGAGGTTAGGTGTGGTTAGTCTCGAGATGCCTCAGCGAAATGGGCCTCATGTCGCCTGGAATGGAGAGGCTCCTGGATATTCCCGAGTTTCAGCAGGTGCTCTCGAGTTACGACGGGGACTTCAGGGACCCGCTCTGGCGGCCGCAGGAAACGCCAGTCATCATGCGTGTTGCTAGGGGGCCTCTCGTGATTCCTCTCCCGTCGATGCCGGGGCCTAAGACCTTGTGTGGAGTCGGGGCCGGAAGCTGAGGATTCCTCTCCAGTGCTGACATGGATTTTGTGGTACTTCTCGAGTCTCCACAAGGGAGTCAGGCCTCGTCTCGAGTGGGGGCATGAGCGTGCCCTTTCCTCCCATGCTGTAGCAGCAGTGTCACGCTTCCCCATGCCTGGACCAAGGGATCTGTGGCTTTCCCTCGAGTCTTTCCCACTAGGCTTTCCCACAGGGCTGTCCCACGTGTGACGGTGGTGTGAGTCGATCCTCGGCATGAAGGCCAAGGCAGTGCAGGGAAAACAGGTTCCTGTGGAATGGACTGAGACATCTGGGTGAGTCTCGGAATGGTGGCACGACCCTGCAGTTCCTCTCCCCTTTCCTTTGGAGAGCGCCTCCTCTTGAGATGCGATGGGAATGCCGGGAATTCTTTCCCCGACCAATCAGGGAAAGGATCGCTCATCTCGAGCTACGAGCCGGAAACGGAGCTCCTCTGGATGTGGCCGGGACACTCGTGCTTCCTCTTGAGTGGAGACGGGTATGTCGGGGAACTTCTTGAGTTGCAGCATGACTGTGAAAGACTCTTTGGAAGTTCCAGAGGTCACGTGTGATTAGCCTCGAGACACCTCAGGGGAAACGGGCCTCATCTCGCCTGGAGGGGGAGAACCGCCTGGATTTTACCGAGTTGCGGCAGGTGCTCTCGACTTACGACGGGGACCTCAGGGACCCGCTCTGGTGACCTCAGGAAAGGCCAGTCCCCATGCGAGTTGCTAGAGGGCCTGTCGCTATTCCACTCCCGTCGATGCCAGGGCCTAAGACCTTGTGTGGAGTCGGGGCCGGAAATCTGAGGATTCCTCTCCAAGGCTGACATGCATGTTGGGGTACTTCTGGAGTCTCCCAAGGGGAGTCAGTCCTCGTCTCGAGTGGGGGCATGCACGTGCGCTTTCCTCCCGTGCTGTAGCAGCAGTGTCACGCTTCCCTTCGCGTGGATCAAGGGATCTGTGGCTTTCCCTCAAGGCTTTCCCACGAGGCTTTCCCACAGGGCCCTCCCACGTGCCACCGTGGTGTGAGTCGATCCTCGGCGTGAAAGTCGAAGCAGTGCAGGGAAAACAGGATCCTCTGGAATGGACTGAGATATCTGGGGGACTCTTGGAATGGTGGCACGACCCATGAGTTCTTCTCGCCTTTCCTGTGCAGTGGGCCTCCTCTTGAGAAGCGTCGGAAACGTCGGGAATTCTATCCCGAGGAAGCAGGGAAGGATCCCTCATCTTTAGCTTGGAGGCGGAAACGGAGCTCCTCTGGATGTGGCCGGGACCCTCGTGCTTCCTCTGGAGTGGAGACGGGTGTGTCGGGGAACTTCTTGAGTGCAGCTAAGGTGTGAAGGAACCTTTGGAAGTTCCAGAGGTTAGGTGTGATTAGCCTCGAGACGCCTCAGCGGAAATGGGCCTCATCTCGCCTGGAGGGGAGAACCTCCTGGATTTTCTCGAGTGTGGCAGGTGCTCTAGAATTACGACGGGGACCTCAGGAGACCTCTCCGGTGTCCTGAGGAAAGGCCAGTCCCATGCGAGTTGTTCGATGGCCTCTCGGGATTCCTCTCCCGTTGATGCCGGGGTCTGAGACTTGTACGGAGTCGGTGCCGGAACCTGAGGATTCCTCTCCAGTGCTGACATGGATCTTGGGGTACTACTGGAGTCTCCCGGGGGGAGTCAGTCCTCGTCTCGAGTGGGGGCATGCACGTGCGCTTTCCTCCGAGCTGTAGCAGCAGTGTCACGCTTCCCTTCGCGTGAATCAAGGATCTGTGGCTTTCCCTCGAGGCTTTCCCACG
>NW_017199595.1:0-7280 GCF_001704415.2 Capra hircus
TCCTGATAGGCGAGAGCAGCCAGCCAGCAGCCTCGAGCTCGAGAGAAGAGGAGGCAGCCGAGCCCAGTCAAGAGGAAAGCCCTGCTTGCACGGAGCTAAGTGGCCTCCAGTACGGCAGAGCTCTAGCTCTGCTCAGAGCCCGCCGATCTGGCAGAGTTTCTGGCGCGAGGCTGCTCGCCGGGGCTCGCCTTGCCCAGACTTGCCTTGCTTTTAGGCTCCCTCCCAGGAAGGAGCTGTCTGAGCGAGCCTGGGAGACGCCACTGGTGCCTTCCTTGCCTCAGCTCCAATCCTGCCTTGCCTTTGCACATAGGTGCCAGGCGTGGTTGGGGAGGGCTTAGGGGGTGGTGGGTTGCACACTGCCAAGGGCTTCAGCAGTGAGAGCTCTGTCAGAGGGAAGGGAAGGGCAACTGCAGGGCTCCTCCAGCGGTTTCTAGGCCGCCTAGAATCAGCGCCGCACCGAGAGCACCAGGCTCCCAGGGCCCCTGGCTGGGGTTTTCAGCCCCGCACACACACGGAGGCTGATTCCTTGGGTGCCCAGAAAGTGTATGACAGACGTAGGTTCCCTAGCACTCTCCTCCCCAGCAGAGACATGTGCAGGTGGTTGGGGCCTGATCCTGCGTGTCTGGGTTCCTGCCCACAGCCCCAACTCAGGGGAAGCAGCCCCTGAGGCAAGACCTGCTGGAGGAGCCCTGCGCCCCCGCCTGATAGGCGAGTGCACAGCCAGCAGGGAAGCGAGCCTCCTCGGGGAAGAGGAGGCAGCCCAGCCCCGTCAAGTTGAAAGCCCTGCTTGCACGGAGCTAAGTGCGCCTCCAGTACGGCAGAGCTCTAGCTCTGCTCAGAGCCCCGATCTGGCAGAGTTCCTGGCGCGAGGCTGCTCTGCCGGGGGCTAGCCTTGCCCAGACTTGCCTTGCTTTTAGGCTGCCTCTCCAGGAAGGAGCAGGCAGCAGGAGCCTGGGAGTCGCCACTGGCGCCTTTCTTGCCTCAGCTCCAATCCTGCCTTGCCTTTGCACTTAGGTCCCAGTCCTCCTTAAGGAGAGCTTAGGGGCTGGTGGGTTGCACACTGCCAAGGGCTCCAGCAGTGAGAATTCTGTCAGAGGGAAGGGAAGGGCAACTGCAGGGCTCCTCCAGCGGTTGCTTGGCCGCCCAGATTCAGCGCCACACGGAGAGCACCAGGCTCCCAGGGCCCCTGGCTGGGGTTTTCAGCCCCGCACACACGGAGGCTGATTCCTTGGGTGCCCAGAAAGTGTATGACAGACGTAGGTTCCCTAGCACTCTCCTCCCCCAGCAGAGACATGTGCAGGTGTTTGGGGCCTGATCCTGCGTGTCTGGGTTCCTGCCCACAGCCCAACTCAGGGGAAGCAGCCCCTGAGGCAAGACCTGCTGGAGGAGCCCTGCGCCCCCGCCTGATAGGCGAGTGCACAGCCAGCAGGGAAGCGAGCCTCCTCGGGGGAAGAGGAGGCAGCAAGTCCCCGTCAAGCTGAAATCCCTGCTTCCACGAAGCTAAGTGCGACTCCAGTACGGCAGATCTCTAGCTCTGTTCAGAGGCCCGATCTGGCAGAGTTCCTGGCACCAAGATGCTCTGCCATAGGCGAGCCTTGCGCAGACTTGCCTTGCTTTAAGGCTCCCTCCCCAGGAAGGAGCAGGCTGTGTGAGGCTCGGAAACGCCACTGGCGCCTTCCTGGCTTCAGCTCTACCCCTGCCTTGCCTTTGCACTTAGGTCCCAAGCGTCCTTGAGGAGGGCTTAGGGGCTGGTGGGTTGCACACTGCCAAGGGCTCCAGCAGTGAAAGCTCTGTCAGAGGGAAGCGAAGGGCAACAGCAGGGCTCCTTCAGCGGTTCCTTGGCCGCCCAGACAAAGCTCCGCACGGAGAGCACCAGGTTCCAAGGGCCCCTGGCTGGGTTTTGCATCCCACACTCCCAGAGGCTGACTCCGTGGGTGCCTAGAAAGTGTGTGAGAGACGTAGGTTCCCTAGCACTCTCCTCCCCAGCAGAGACATGTGCAGGTGGTTGGGGCCTTATCCTGCGTGTCTGGGTTCCCGCCCACAGCCTCAACTCAGGGGAAGCAGCCCCTGAGGCAAGACCTGCTGGAGGAGCCCTGCGCGCCGCCTGATAGGCGAGAGCACAGCCAGCAGTGTAGCGAGCCTCCTCGGGAGAAGAGGAGGCAGCCGAGCCCAGTCAAGAGGAAAGCCCTGCTTGCACGGAGCTAAGTGGGCCTCCAGTACGGCAGAGCTCTAGCTCTGCTCAGAGCCCCGATCTGGCAGAGTTTCTGGCGCGAGGCTGCTCGGCCGGGGCTCGCCTTGCCCAGACTTGCCTTGCTTTTAGGCTCCCTCCCCAGGAAGGAGCTGTCTGAGCGAGCCTGGGAGACGCCACTGGTGCCTTCCTTGCCTCAGCTCCAATCCTGCCTTGCCTTTGCACATAGGTGCCAGGCGTGTTGGGGAGGGCTTAGGGGGTGGTGGGTTGCACACTGCCAAGGGCTTCAGCAGTGAGAGCTCTGTCAGAGGGAAGGGAAGGGCAACTGCAGGGCTCCTCCAGCGGTTTCTAGGCCGCCTAGAATCAGCGCCGCACCGAGAGCACCAGGCTCCCAGGGCCCCTGGCTGGGGTTTTCAGCCCCGCACACACGGAGGCTGATTCCTTGGGTGCCCAGAAAGTGTATGACAGACGTAGGTTCCCTAGCACTCTCCTCCCCAGCAGAGACATGTGCAGGTGGTTGGGGCCTGATCCTGCGTGTCTGGGTTCCTGCCCACAGCCCCAACTCAGGGGAAGCAGCCCCTGAGGCAAGACCTGCTGGAGGAGCCCTGCGCCCCCGCCTGATAGGCGAGTGCACAGCCAGCAGGGAAGCGAGCCTCCTCGGGGAAGAGGAGGCAGCCCAGCCCCGTCAAGTTGAAAGCCCTGCTTGCACGGAGCTAAGTGCGCCTCCAGTACGGCAGAGCTCTAGCTCTGCTCAGAGCCCCGATCTGGCAGAGTTCCTGGCGCGAGGCTGCTCTGCCGGGGCTAGCCTTGCCCAGACTTGCCTTGCTTTTAGGCTGCCTCTCCAGGAAGGAGCAGGCAGCAGGAGCCTGGGAGTCGCCACTGGCGCCTTTCTTGCCTCAGCTCCAATCCTGCCTTGCCTTTGCACTTAGGTCCCAGTCCTCCTTAAGGAGAGCTTAGGGGCTGGTGGGTTGCACACTGCCAAGGGCTCCAGCAGTGAGAATTCTGTCAGAGGGAAGGGAAGGGCAACTGCAGGGCTCCTCCAGCGGTTGCTTGGCCGCCCAGATTCAGCGCCACACAGAGAGCACCAGGCTCCCAGGGCCCCTGGCTGGGGTTTTCAGCCCCGCACACACGGAGGCTGATTCCTTGGGTGCCCAGAAAGTGTATGACAGACGTAGGTTCCCTAGCACTCTCCTCCCCAGCAGAGACATGTGCAGGTGTTTGGGGCCTGATCCTGCGTGTCTGGGTTCCTGCCCACAGCCCCAACTCAGGGGAAGCAGCCCCTGAGGCAAGACCTGCTGGAGGAGCCCTGCGCCCCCGCCTGATAGGCGAGTGCACAGCCAGCAGGGAAGCGAGCCTCCTCGGGGGAAGAGGAGGCAGCAAGTCCCCGTCAAGCTGAAATCCCTGCTTACACGAAGCTAAGTGCGACTCCAGTACGGCAGATCTCTAGCTCTGTTCAGAGGCCCGATCTGGCAGAGTTCCTGGCACCAAGATGCTCTGCCATAGGCGAGCCTTGCGCAGACTTGCCTTGCTTTAAGGCTCCCTCCCAGGAAGGAGCAGGCTGTGTGAGGCTCGGAAACGCCACTGGCGCCTTCCTGGCTTCAGCTCTACCCCTGCCTTGCCTTTGCACTTAGGTCCCAAGCGTCCTTGAGGAGGGCTTAGGGGCTGGTGGGTTGCACACTGCCAAGGGCTCCAGCAGTGAAAGCTCTGTCAGAGGGAAGCGAAGGGCAACAGCAGGGCTCCTTCAGCGGTTCCTTGGCCGCCCAGACAAAGCTCCGCACGGAGAGCACCAGGTTCCAAGGGCCCCTGGCTGGGTTTTGCATCCCCCACACTCCCAGAGGCTGACTCCGTGGGTGCCTAGAAAGTGTGTGAGAGACGTAGGTTCCCTAGCACTCTCCTCCCAGCAGAGACATGTGCAGGTGGTTGGGGCCTTATCCTGCGTGTCTGGGTTCCCGCCCACAGCCTCAACTCAGGGGAAGCAGCCCCTGAGGCAAGACCTGCTGGAGGAGCCCTGCGCGCCCGCCTGATAGGCGAGAGCACAGCCAGCAGTGTAGCGAGCCTCCTCGGGAGAAGAGGAGGCAGCCGAGCCCAGTCAAGAGGAAAGCCCTGCTTGCACGGAGCTAAGTGGGCCTCCAGTACGGCAGAGCTCTAGCTCTGCTCAGAGCCCCGATCTGGCAGAGTTTCTGGCGCGAGGCTGCTCGGCCGGGGGCTCGCCTTGCCCAGACTTGCCTTGCTTTTAGGCTCCCTCCCCAGGAAGGAGCTGTCTGAGCGAGCCTGGGAGACGCCACTGGTGCCTTCCTTGCCTCAGCTCCAATCCTGCCTTGCCTTTGCACATAGGTGCCAGGCGTCGTTGGGGAGGGCTTAGGGGGTGGTGGGTTGCACACTGCCAAGGGCTTCAGCAGTGAGAGCTCTGTCAGAGGGAAGGGAAGGGCAACTGCAGGGCTCCTCCAGCGGAAGGCCGCCTAGAATCAGCGCGCACGAGAGCACCAGGCTCCCAGGGCCCCTGGCTGGGGTTTTCAGCCCCGCACACACGGAGGCTGATTCCTTGGGTGCCCAGAAAGTGTATGACAGACGTAGGTTCCCTAGCACTCTCCTCCCCAGCAGAGACATGTGCAGGTGGTTGGGGCCTGATCCTGCGTGTCTGGGTTCCTGCCCACAGCCCCAACTCAGGGGAAGCAGCCCCTGAGGCAAGACCTGCTGGAGGAGCCCTGCGCCCCGCCTGATAGGCGAGTGCACAGCCAGCAGGGAAGCGAGCCTCCTCGGGGGAAGAGGAGGCAGCCCAGCCCGTCAAGTTGAAAGCCCCTGCTTGCACGGAGCTAAGTGCGCCCTCCAGTACGGCAGAGCTCTAGCTCTGCTCAGAGCCCGATCTGGCAGAGTTCCTGGCGCGAGCTGCTCTGCCGGGGCTAGCCTTGCCCAGACTTGCCTTGCTTTTAGGCTGCCTCTCCAGGAAGGAGCAGGCAGCAGGAGCCTGGGAGTCGCCACTGGCGCCTTTCTTGCCTCAGCTCCAATCCTGCCTTGCCTTTGCACTTAGGTCCCAGTCCTCCTTAAGGAGAGCTTAGGGGCTGGTGGGTTGCACACTGCCAAGGGCTCCAGCAGTGAGAATTCTGTCAGAGGGAAGGGAAGGGCAACTGCAGGGCTCCTCCAGCGGTTGCTTGGCCGCCCAGATTCAGCGCCACACGGAGAGCACCAGGCTCCCAGGGCCCCCTGGCTGGGGTTTTCAGCCCCGCACACACGGAGGCTGATTCCTTGGGTGCCCAGAAAGTGTATGACAGACGTAGGTTCCCTAGCACTCTCCTCCCCAGCAGAGACATGTGCAGGTGTTTGGGGCCTGATCCTGCGTGTCTGGGTTCCTGCCCACAGCCCCAACTCAGGGGAAGCAGCCCCTGAGGCAAGACCTGCTGGAGGAGCCCTGCGCCCCCGCCTGATAGGCGAGTGCACACAGCCAGCAGGGAAGCGAGCCTCCTCGGGGGAAGAGGAGGCAGCAAGTCCCGTCAAGCTGAAATCCCCTGCTTCACGAAGCTAAGTGCGACTCCAGTACGGCAGATCTCTAGCTCTGTTCAGAGGCCCGATCTGGCAGAGTTCCTGGCACCAAGATGCTCTGCCATAGGCGAGCCTTGCGCAGACTTGCCTTGCTTTAAGGCTCCCTCCCCAGGAAGGAGCAGGCTGTGTGAGGCTCGGAAACGCCACTGGCGCTTCCTGGCTTCAGCTCTACCCCTGCCTTGCCTTTGCACTTAGGTCCCAAGCGTCCTTGAGGAGGGCTTAGGGGCTGGTGGGTTGCACACTGCCAAGGGCTCCAGCAGTGAAAGCTCTGTCAGAGGGAAGCGAAGGGCAACAGCAGGGCTCCTTCAGCGGTTCCTTGGCCGCCAGACAAAGCTCCGCACGGAGAGCACCAGGTTCCAAGGGCCCTGGCTGGGTTTTGCATCCCACACTCCCAGAGGCTGACTCCGTGGGTGCCTAGAAAGTGTGTGAGAGACGTAGGTTCCCTAGCACTCTCCTCCCCAGCAGAGACATGTGCAGGTGGTTGGGGCCTTATCCTGCGTGTCTGGGTTCCCGCCCACAGCCCAACTCAGGGGAAGCAGCCCCTGAGGCAAGACCTGCTGGAGGAGCCCTGCGCGCCCCCGCCTGATAGGCGAGAGCACAGCCAGCAGTGTAGCGAGCCTCCTCGGGAGAAGAGGAGGCAGCCGAGCCCAGTCAAGAGGAAAGCCCTGCTTGCACGGAGCTAAGTGGGCCTCCAGTACGGCAGAGCTCTAGCTCTGCTCAGAGCCCCGATCTGGCAGAGTTTCTGGCGCGAGGCTGCTCGGCCGGGGCTCGCCTTGCCCAGACTTGCCTTGCTTTTAGGCTCCCTCCCAGGAAGGAGCTGTCTGAGCGAGCCTGGGAGACGCCACTGGTGCCTTCCTTGCCTCAGCTCCAATCCTGCCTTGCCTTTGCACATAGGTGCCAGGCGTCGTTGGGGAGGGCTTAGGGGGTGGTGGGTTGCACACTGCCAAGGGCTTCAGCAGTGAGAGCTCTGTCAGAGGGAAGGGAAGGGCAACTGCAGGGCTCCTCCAGCGGTTTCTAGGCCGCTAGAATCAGCGCCGCACGAGAGCACCAGGCTCCCAGGGCCCCTGGCTGGGGTTTTCAGCCCGCACACACGGAGGCTGATTCCTTGGGTGCCCAGAAAGTGTATGACAGACGTAGGTTCCCTAGCACTCTCCTCCCCAGCAGAGACATGTGCAGGTGGTTGGGGCCTGATCCTGCGTGTCTGGGTTCCTGCCCACAGCCCCAACTCAGGGAAGCAGCCCCTGAGGCAAGACCTGCTGGAGGAGCCCCTGCGCCCCCGCCTGATAGGCGAGTGCACAGCCAGCAGGGAAGCGAGCCCTCCTCGGGGAAGAGGAGGCAGCAAGTCCCCGTCAAGCTGAAATCCCTGCTTACACGAAGCTAAGTGCGACTCCAGTACGGCAGATCTCTAGCTCTGTTCAGAGGCCCGATCTGGCAGAGTTCCTGGCACAAGATGCTCTGCCATAGGCGAGCCTTGCGCAGACTTGCCTTGCTTTAAGGCTCCTCCCCAGGAAGGAGCAGGCTGTGTGAGGCTCGAACCACTGGCGCCTTCCTGGCT